>NC_139802.1:39691989-39739489 GCF_963457635.1 Microchirus variegatus
TCTGATTTTATTTGGTAGTAACAAATATAGGTAATATAAATAACAAAGTGCAATTAAATTTCAGATGTACTTAAGTACAGTAATGGAGTATTTGTATTACAACACTGCATTCCATTTGAACTCAGCTTAGAGATAGCAATACTCATAATATCATGTTTTTTTTGTCATATTAAAAGCTACGTTGTTGGCAAATGTTCAAACTCTATTATTGACCTGGTGATTGTCACAGCCCCAAATAAGAATCTCAACTGGATCAATGATGTTGTTCTTCTTTTTTAGAAACAAAACCACTGTTTTTGAAAGTATATACATCTATGACTTCTTCACTGAGCGTGTGTCTGACTTTGTTTGCCTCTCTGTGCTGAGGCAGTGAAGGGGGCGGCCGGGCCTGTCGTAGCTATGTGGCAGTGATTATTTCAGTCTTGAGAGAGGTGCAGGGGTGGAGTTAGCACAGTTATGTAAGAGTGAGCCTCTCCTGTTGTTGAACCGGCAAGTTAGTCTTAGCGGTGTTCAGCTGGAAATAGAGATTGGGTGGGCTGGTGTTGGAGGACGAAAACACCCAGACAGGAACAGAAATACACATTTTTGTAAAGTGCATTCAGTGAAATAAGGAATTGTAAACGTGAAAGAGCAAGAAAGATGTTTAAAAATCACTAAACCTGTGTGCCAGTGTCTCATGACTAAACTGTGCTCAACGACTGTAATTCAGTTTAAATTCAATTACAATTCAGACTTTCTTCAAGACCCTTGAGACGGCCCGTAGCAGATGCCAGATACAAATAAATTAATAAATAATACATGAGATGGATACGATAGTAGTGCATTATTCATTAAATGTGATTCATATACAGACTATCTCTCTCTGGACTTGGTTCCTGAACTATACATCAACAACACATCAACAAAAGTACAATATAGTAATATATTAACAATACAACTATAAAAAGTTAAAATAGAATCTACATTATAGGCAGTTACCAGGATATGGGTTTTATATTTACAGTATAAACAAGACGTCCATCAGAGATTATCGCTCAGCAGTCATTCTCCTCTCTCCCATCACCACCACTGGATCCGGCCTTATGGATGTAACCTTCCTTTTCTTTGTCCCCTCACAGGCCATCATCAACAGCACCATCACTCCCAACATGACATTCACCAAGACGTCGCAAAAGTTTGGCCAGTGGGCCGACAGTCGGGCGAACACCGTCTACGGCCTGGGCTTCTCGTCCGAGAGTCACCTGGTCAAGGTGAGGACATAGAGCGGTGCTTTGACGAATCAAAACGTTCTCGTTATATTCAGGCCGGTGACGCTATGAGTTACTCTCGTTCCCCTTAGTTTGCAGATAAGTTTGCGGAGTTCAAGGAGGCAGCGCGGTTAGCGAAGGAAAAGTCTCAGGAGAAGATGGAACTCACCAGCACTCCCTCTCAGGTAAAAACAACACAATCATTTTTTTTAACACATTTATTTTACATCTAAGATGTTATTTCATCAGATCAGATATGACATAAGCCGTATGTGTTGTGTTGTGTTTAAATAGAAACTCTTAATGTAAAATGTCTGCAGTGTTTCCATTTCTCTAAACGTGAGGCATTGACCACAAAAAGTCTAAAGGGGTCATATTATACCCTATTTCTCCAAGTAAACCTAGTTCCCTGGTGTCCTAATGAACATGTCTGTGACATGCTTTGGTCAAAATACCATAAGGATGACGCACCACAGCATTTTAGTAGTATCTCTTTAGGTCCAACTTAAAGGTCCACCTAAAAAAACTAAGTAAAACGAAACTTAAGGGACAGGGAATGACATCAGCCACAGAGGCTACTGGGCACTAACAGCAGTTAGCATTTGGAAAAGTGATCGTTTGCAGGCTCTAGCAGGCACATTGCCGTCATATAAAACATGTATCCACTGGACAGATAAATCCACTGAGGCTGGAAGTTTGTGTAGAACTCTGTGCTGTACCGTGGAGCCAAGATTAGAACTTTTCACGGACTTCTGGTTTTCGGATACCATTGCCCTCGCCAGCACTCTTGCGTGTTTTACGGACAAAGTGGAGCTCCCAGTGAATGCGGAAGTCAACATTGCGTGTTTCATCTCCTGAACTTAGACTGATAGGACCTCCAGACTCCCAAATATAAGGATTTACATGATTAAAAAGTTGTTTTTGCATAATATGTCCCCTTTAAATAATTTCAGTTATTTGATGGAATACATTTCATGTTTCTGAGACTACAAAGAAAACACTCTTTGTTATTTCTTTACCTCCTCTGCTCTCTCTAATGGCTCATATCGTCAGAGCGGGCCTGTAAAAAGGACTGTGTTGTCGGCCAACAAACCTGGTAAAAAGAAGGTAAAAAGGAAATGGAGCGATTCATTTTCATGACTGCGGCCTGATGGCCCCCTTTTCTCCTTCCTCAGTCTTCCCAACAGTTTATGATAGTCATTCCTCTTCCTTCTGGTGTCTCCCCCTGCAGCATTTGTCTTCTGTGGGACATTAATTATAGAAATGTTATCCGTTTGGTGTATTATGTCGGGGTCAGACTACAGCAACATAAGCACGTTTATGGCCTGAAAAGACCATGTAGTCTGACCTCAGCAGTAGTTTCTGGGGACCACCCTCTCATCAGCCTCTGATCCTAATGTTCGATGGACAAAATAACCTCGTCTCTCCTTAAACCTCTTTCCGACGACCCTCCGGTTTTCCTCTCATGCTCGCCAAATGTGACGTCTTTCCTCAGTTGTGTGAAGTGTCGATGATGACGATAATCATTTGTCTCACTGATGTGTCCAATCAGGAGTCGGCCCCGGGGGATCTGCTGTCACCGATGTCCCCAGAGAGCATCAACGGTACGGACAACGAGGCGGTCACACCAGACACACCGCAACACACCGAAGCCAGAGCAGAGTCTTCCCAGAATGCACTGCCTTTCTCACACAGGTAAAAACCACAGCTGTGTATAACCTGAGGTCAGAGTGACGACATGATAGAAACAGAGCCACAGTGTTTCACCTGTGTTTTCTGAAGCTTTTGCTCAGTTTAGTTGTTAGTTCGTTCTGTTTTTAAAAAAGCTTGTGTGCTCAAACACACCCATTTATTTGAATCAGGTGTGTTTTAGCAGGGAAACACCTAAAACATGCAGGACAGTGGCTCCCCAGGACCAGGAGTGAGAAACCACAGAGCATGTGTTGAATGTGTATCTTATTAATGTGGTGTGAAAGAATTAGTGACATCTAATTGTGAGGCTGCAGATTTCTGCTAATAATTACGGTGGCCCTGAGGTGCAAAACACAAACGCAAATCACAAAACACATTTTTTTGTGTGTTTTTTGATTTGCGTTTCCGTTTTGAGTTAATGTTTTTGTGTTTGTTGCTTTTGCATTTGTGTTTTGCGTTTCCGTATTGAGTTAATGTTTTTTGTCTTTTTATTTGCGTTTGTATTTTTGGTTTTGCGTTTGTGTTTTTGGTTTTGCTTTTTTTGATTTGCGTTTTTGGTTTTGTGTTTGTTTTTGGTTTTGCGTTTTTTTATTTATTTGTGTTTGTTTTTTTGATTTGCGTTTGTGATTTGTGTTTCTGTTTTTTGATTTGCGTTTGTGTTTTTGGTTTTGCATATGTGTTTTGTGATTTGCGTTTGTGTTTTGCACCTCAGGGCCACCATACATAATCCCTCCAAAATGTTGTACATTGGACCTTTAAAGTTGTCTGTAACACATTTAATACCGCAACTGCACATGATCATTTAAATTATAAAAACATTTAATATCACATCTGCAGAAAAGATAGGATTGTAACAAGCAGCAAATTCTTCATTGTATATTTTCAGATTATCTGATTGAAAGAGGAGCTAATGGGCTGAAATAAATGTTAGTAATCTCACATGGACTTTTTTTTCCAGCTCACCCTGCATCAATAAGCACTGGGAGGCGGAGCTTGCAGCACTTAAGGGGAACAACGCCAAACTGACAGCAGCTCTGCTGGAGTCCACGGCCAACGTCAAACAGTGGAAACAACAGCTGGCAGCCTATCAGGAGGAGGCGGAGCGGCTACACAAACGGGTAATGAACACATTTAAACATGGCTTCTTTTTGTTTACCTCTTTATAATGAAGCTAAAGAATTATCTTTGCTTTCCAGGTGACGGAGCTGGAGTGTGTGAGCGGTCAAACTACGGTCATCAAATCTCAAAAGACAGAACTTAACCAAACGATAGAAGAGCTGGAGTTTGCGTTGAAGGCCAAAGAGGAGGTTTGTTCGCCGCATAATAAATATATAATAAAGTTTGTGTTTATACAGCACAGGAAGCGTTCATCCCGTGAAAATGCTTATGGTCGTGTTTTTTTGAGCAGTAGAATTCACTTCTGAAACTTTTTGTGGGTGCTGCTTTGTGTTTTCGGTCATATTCCATCCTGTTTGCA
Organism: Microchirus variegatus; assembly: GCF_963457635.1. Taxonomy (NCBI): domain Eukaryota; kingdom Metazoa; phylum Chordata; class Actinopteri; order Pleuronectiformes; family Soleidae; genus Microchirus; species Microchirus variegatus. The sequence continues at coordinate 39,696,406 of NC_139802.1, forward strand.
GCCGACTTGCTAAACTAGCACAAAGTTGCTGCCGTATGTTGTGACACAAAACGCATCACTTCCTGTATGCAGGGCGGTAATGTCGCCAGGCTACACGAGATCGAAACACTGCTATGCATAGAAGTAGTGTGGAGGTGACAGGCTTCAGGGTTGTGTGAACTAATTTGACAGTGGTTTAAATGCTTAGATGTAGCATTTATTCAGTACACTTTCAAACATATGCATCATGATATTTTGCTCTTCTCTGGTTGTTCCAGGAGTTGGAGAAGCTTAAAGCAGAGGTGGAGAGCGCCCATGAATTTCAGTCTCAAAAAGATTCTCTCACACAGAAACTACGGGTAAGTAAAGCTATGACGATAATGTACAGCATACGTCTTTTTTTTTATTACTGTCTTTTTCTTCCCTCAAGTTATTTTTGGGGCATTTAAAGTTTGAATTTGTAAGAATTGGTGACATCTAATGGTGAAAACCAAACTGACTCACAGTTCTACAGACATACGGGTAGTGTAGTGTAAATATGATATATGTTTATGTAAGTGTGTTATGGCTGTAAAATATAAAATATAGTTTTATAATTTTTTTTATGACGCAGAAAAGTAAGAAAAACATATTTTCTTGTATGTTCTTGTATGACCCAGAGCATCGTGAGACCTCCACATTTATACCTGAGCAACTCCCCTTTAGCATTCCTCCAATAGACAAAGTAACTTCCTTTCCAGACGGTGTTTTCACACCTCTTTGTCTACCGTAGGTATCAGGGAGCCGACTCCCTGCGGATGTTATAGGAAGGCGTCAGTTCATGCTAGACACAATATAAAATACACAATACACAAAGGGAACTGGTATTCTGTGTTGGGCAGGTATGGGTGATGGGCAGTTGTTACTCTGAGACAAAGAAATTTACCATTTGCCAATACATGAGCACATATTTATTTAGCATTAGCATGCTACTTTTTTGCGGCCAACTTGGCGAACCTGTTTCCAAAGATAAGCTAGCGAGGCTAGCTTATCTAGCGATAAGCATTAGCATCGGGCTAACATGATAGCCCTGTTTTGTCAGTCACAAAACAGCTAGCTACGATAATGCTAATCGAATATTTTTTTTAAATGGCGTTGTGCCTAATGAGGTTGCACAGTGTTCAACAGCTCCCACTAAAGAAGTACATACTTCCTACGGGCACTGCGCTAGGGAATACAAACTCAGGTGAACTGAATCCAAATTTATGTCGGCAAACGTCAACCGTATCATTTAAATGAACTCCAAAAGACAATTAAATGTAGGCAAAACAAACAAACGTGTCCTCTGGTTTGCTTCAGGAAGCAGAAACTAAGAGTCAGGTGCTGGAGGCCCAGCTGGGCGACCTGGAGCAGCGTCTGGAGGGCAGCCAGCAGGAGACGGAAGCCTTCCGCAAGAGTCTGCGCTCCCTGCTGGAGCTGCTGGACACCAAGATCTTCGAGCTGACCGAGCTGAGGGACACGCTGGCCAAGCTCATCGAGGGTAGCTAGATAGACACACACACCAAGACACCACAAACACCAACACAACCAGCCGGCGCGGCTCAGAGAAGCCGCTCCAATGAAAGAAGCTCACCTGCATGTTGGCGCTCACTTCATCACCGACATGTTTTTCTTCTTCTTCTTCTACCGTTTGATTTCCACACGTATACGATACGTGCGAGAGCGTATGTTTACACATTTTCTGCGTTAACGGTACACACATTTTTTTTGCTACAACCACATTGTTTACAAAGTGAAAGAGGGCTTTGCTCGGGACTTGCCTTCCCTCCACCTCACTCTGGATCACTTTCTGACGACTCTGATGACGACACAAACTCTGGATACAGTTTTTTTTTTGTCATTTTCTAGCAGACGTTACGTTTGTTGCTCCTTCGTACGTTTGAACTTTTTCAGCTTCGCTTTGGTGCAGTTTTGTAAAAACCCGGAGACGACCATTACGTTATCTCCCATCTTTTCATCATCATCAGCCAAATGAAGACTTTAAAGAGTCAGGTGAGAAGGACTCGAGCTTTTCTTATACCCTGAGATTCAATCGTTTTTATTATACTTATTATTATTATTATTATTGTTATTACTGTTATTATTTGAACTCTGGAGAATCAAATGTGTTGAAGAGAATAACTACCAGTGTTCCTCCTGTGACTGAAATCCACATAAGGACCACGACCAAAAAAAAAAAGGGGACGACGAGGGAACGTCTACAAAATAAGAGCAATACAAACAAAAGGGATCAGCATCAAAGAGTAAACAACACTTTCAGGTAATTTTACTCCAATCCTGGTTTTTGATCAATCGTCATTATTTCGATTATTTTTTTTTTTTAATATTATGAGAAAATCATAGTGCACTTGTAAAAATGGAGTTTGTGTGTGTGTGGGTGAATCGGACGTTTTCTTTCCTTTATCGTTTCTGTCGCTACTTAAAGTGCAATGATTGAATCCTTTTCTCCCTTTTGTTAATTTATGACTAAAATAACCGATGAAAGCTGTACAAAAAAAAAAAAAAAAAAGCAAAGATCTTTATTTACATCTCGTTTTCACGTAATCCTTCTTATCGTCTGGTACATGGGTGTCAAGGTACTTTTTGTTTATTTTTTAAAAAAGGCAATATTTTTGAACTATATTTATCAAAGGAAATGGAAAATACGGTCAGATTTGCAAAGAAACTTTTTTTTCCCCCCATTTTCTTTTGCCAAATGTTTTCCTGTACAGAATTTGCGCTGATGTTGCCTTTGGTACAGAGATGCATCAACGGTAGCTCACTTGCGCTAACTTTTTTTTGTTTTTTTTTTGATGTGGGATTAACTGTTGCCAAAAATTCAGCGATGTTCAGAGGGGGCGGAGCACGTACACCTGGAGAACACTTATATCTAAGGGCTTGATGTTGGTTCTGTTACATTTGCGAGACTTTAGCAGTGACTTTATCACGTCGAACAATATGGAATATTACGGCTTCAAATAATAAAAAAAACCCATTTGAATAATACTTTTAAATGTTGATTATACCACATGATTAAAGACACAAATTGTCATTTTGAATTTCTAGTAAAAAAAGAAAAAAATGAAAATCGACTTGTCGTGTTGTTATTTCACATTCTAACCATTTAACCAAATTTTCACTTTTGGACTAATTTACAGGAAATCCATCAAGTCCGAATGCAGTTGCCATGGGAACCTTTTCCACCAGAATTTCCCCCGTCCAGGTCAGGTCAAACCTAGTTCATAAAAACACTCAGGGGTGCTAAGGTCATACTATCCACGTTTGGGTGATGGGATAACTTATTGTTTCTTCTTGAAGCTCCCATAGAGTGGTCCTATCGCACATATATGTGAGTTATGAAGGTCTACTTACATACATTAACTTGTTTTTATGGTCAGAAACCTCCTAGTTGCTGTAAATGAGCCGATTAGAAATCTCTCCTCACTGAAGCTCTCCTCAGCCGCGGTGTTTCAGACTGAAATCTCATCCCCAGAAGACAGAACTGTCTTGTGATTGGCCAAGTACCCGGAAGTGACATAATTGGCACACCAGCTCTCTTCAGGGCTTCATAAACGAGGTAATGTCGCAGATACACACCAAAACAAAACGGCGTTAATTGGTACTTCCGGTCTAGGAAGATTTAAAGGTGAGAGAGCATGTTTAAAAACCACACAGTAGGTTCATTTATTTTATTTTTTTTAAAAGGACACAAAATATATATATATTAAGTAGGATATAGAAAGCAGAGAGGAATGTCATGGTCGGTAGAAGACAAAAAAAAAGGCGACAAAAAGGACAAGTTTATAAAGTACATTGACATTTGTGTGCTTAAAAAAAGTCTTAAAAATATGAAGTCTCAATAAATACTTCAATACATTTAGGCATGCGGATATAGTTTTCATGATTTACATTTCCTTACAGTGTCATCTGTTAAATGACAGCTTTGTTTGTTTTTCTTTTCCTTTCCTTTTTCTTTTCAAATCTTCGTTATTGCACTTGCGTTGTGATGGGTTCGTCCTCAGACCAGTTCTGTGCATTAAAAAGGTTAAAGGTCAAACTCAAGGTGGAATGAAAGCCATTATTTGGATTGTTGTGAAACAAAGATAAAAGAAATGAAGAGCAGTGGGAGGTTTACAGTTACATGTGACGTAAAAAGAATACCAGTGAGTGTTCGCGTGGACAGAAAGGAATTGGGACGACGACATATGGAAGTTTTCGCACTTGGCAGCTGTCTGTTTACGAACTTCAGAGAGTTTAGCGTGAAGAGAAAGTCACTTATTTTGCTCATGTTGAGTTATAGGTTACGTGCACACAGCGGCGTTTTCATTAAAAATGGCGCAGCTCTGTTTCAGGAGTAATCTGCTTCCACGTCAAAACACCAAGGCCTTGATGGCTGAAACACGTTGGCGTGTTTTTTACTGTATAGCCATTAAAATATTAAAGGCGTTTAAGATTTCTTAAAGGACTCGTATTATACCATATTTCTCAAAGTTAACCTAGTTCCCTGGTGTCCTCATGAACATGTCTGTGACATGCTTTGGTCAAAATACCAAAATAAGGATGAAGCACCACAGCAGTTCAATCACTCTGCCAAAACAGCCCTGTTCAGAACACTCGGTTTAGTAGTATCTCTTTAGGTCCACCTTAAAAAAAATAAAATAAAACAAAACTTAAGGGACAGGAAATGACATCAGCCACAGAGGCTACTGGGAGCTAACAGCAGTTAGCATTTGGAAAAGTGATCATTTGCAGGCTCTAGCAGGCACATTGCCGTCATATATAACACGTATCCACTGGACAGATAAATCCTCTGAGGCTGGATGTTTGTGTAGAACTCTGTGCTGCACTGTGGAGCCAAGAATATAACTTTTTTACGGACAAAGCGGAGCTCCGCGAGACAACAATTCCAGGAATTTAGCACATTGTGACGTCCCAATGAGCGCGGAAGTCAACATCGCGTGTTTTGTCGCCTGTACTTAGACTGAGGAGGACCACAAAAAATGAAATAGACGATAAACATGCTTGCTTTGGAAAAACAGCTGAAATGATTTGCGTGGTTTAATCTTGATGTTAATCCTATGACTCTGAGCAAGATTTGTTCAACTAGTCCTTTAAATAAAGTCCTGGTTCTCAGTGCGTGACTTGTTAAATCCGAGAAAATGCGATTCAAAGTTTTCAGTAAATTTGACACAGTTCATACACAACAGACTGGTATAAAATCTCACACACACACACACACACGGCAAACTCAAAACAACAAGGCATAAAGAGAGCGACGGTAAATACAATAACAGCAACAAAAAAAATCCCACAATGAACATCGAACACGTTGTGGAGAGAATGACGTCGTATTTGTTTCAACACCAAAGATAATTGAAGCTTTAACCCTGAGATCAGCTAATCTCTGCACGCGGATTTTTAAAAACTTTAAACGCTGCTCCACGTCTGGAGCCGGTCATGTTATAAATGTGTCAAAAGAAAAATTTAAAAAACAGTGTGGTTATTGTTTTTTTTTTTTACAGTAAAATATGGCTCATCTTTAAAAGACAGAGTGATTTTCTCTTCATTCACTGATTATATGTCAAATCAAATAACGCAACATGTCCGTCATAATTCACTCCCTCTCTGAATTAAGATATAAATCCACTGATTTAAAAAAGTGTCAAAATATGTTTAAAAAAGTGACGGTATACAGTATAGTTTGTCAAAAATACTGATTTGGTTTTCAGAGCGTGGGAGTATGTACGAGACAAAGGTTAACGTTTCTGATCAACAATAATCTACTGTATATTTAACTCTTATAGTTCCAGTGTGGATTTATAATCAGGAAGTTTCTTAAAACAGTAAAAAAATCTCTTTTAAGGTCACAGGGACACAAATAAAACTGTTTTTAAACATTTCTTGCAGAATTAGCCTTTAGCGAGCCAAGACGCGGTCAGTGGATTAGAAGAAAACTTCAAAATGTGACATAATAATGTATATTTGCAATGTATATTGTGTCCCTGTGCAGCGATATTCACACGTAATCTTGAAAAGTATAATATTAAAGCGTCATCTATAGCAAAGTATAATGTTTCAGATTTGTCTCAGTCTGGACAGCAATTTTCGAAAGAGCTGAGAAAAAAACCCTCTGCGCTATATTAAAAGATCTGTATATGTTTATATTTTAGTGCTGGGCACTAGGTTAACGTGCGATGGCGCGTTTCCAGGACGACTGATCGAAAAATACGCGCCGCGAAACCGGAGCCCAGGCACCGTTTAGCTAGTTAGCTTCGTTAGCTGCATTAGCTCCTTTTAGCGCCGGTTAGCGCGCCTACTGCATATGTGTGCCTCTGTTTTTTTTTTTAAAGTTAACGTTACTTTAGAGACTCGTTTTAACAATCCAGAGTCACGTAAACACGACGTCACGCGCGTCTGCGTTGGCGCCGTTAGCACTATTATATTTATTTGAAAAGTAAAAAAAAATTGCACGTTTTGGTCGCAGGATGATGAATATGAACAAAATGTAAAAATGTGCAATGATCCATTTTGAAGCAGCTTCACTTCTAACATGTAAAAAAAAATAAAAAAAATAAAGTACGATGAGAAGGTTTAAGCCAGTCCGCAACTGCGTTTCCTTCTTTGGGTCAGTGGGAATCATCCTATCCTGCATAATATACGTTTCCATATAATATATGACATCCTTGTGTACTGAGAGAGTCTGAATGCTATCTGTCAGTGAGAGTGAGAGACACACGGGGAAAAGAAAAACACTCGCTTCTTCAAACAAACCCATCACAGCAAGCTACAGTACAGTACGGTACAGTACGACTCCCAGCATGTCAGCGGGAGTTTAAGAGGTCGTCCCCTCGCTAAGAATGTCACAGCAGCGACGTGTAAAATGAAAAAAGATTAGTGGTCCACACATGAACAAGCATGAAACAAACTCAGTCGTTCTCTGATGTATAAAAAAAACCAGTTTTTTTTGTTCAGATTGCACCGAGCTCTCTTCAGGCGTTCAAACCCTGACACGTCCGCTTGACTTGAGCCGTCGCTCAGTGTCTCTTCATTTTGGCTCCACGTTTGTAATAATAATAATAATAATAATTATAAAAACAACTTCCAATGAACTAGTTTTCCCAGTCAGTGCATGGAAGGCCTTCATCCTCGGACTCGGACTCCGGTGAAGCCTCTTTGATTCGCCTCAGAGCCTCGTGGATGCTGCGGGTCAGCGCGTCGGCCGAGTGGAGGAAGGACCTGCCGTGACGTTTCTGCTGCTGCTGCTGCTCGGGACAGGTGCGCACCTTCTTCAGCCTGACGCCCTGTCTGATCTGAGCCAGGATGTTGTCGCTGTCGTCGTCCGGGTCGGGCGCCAGGACTCGCAGCTCGGCCTTCCTCAGGTGGAAGCTGCCCCGTTTGAGGGAAGCCAGCACTTCGTCCATGGGGGAGCTCGCTGTTGACACACACACAGGGGTTTTTATGAGCAGGTTTGAGATCATCGCATGAGGTGTTTATTGGCTGCAATTAACCAGTTCATTCTCTTTCTGCTGTAGGATGACTGATGAACTCATAAAAGTCAGCGCAGAGGGCAGGGGGTGAGTCACTAAAGCTGTGTGATGTCAGTCCTAAGTGGCGACTTCTGGCCAGTTTACCCTTGTTTGTATTTTTTTGAGTGCTGTGTGCGATTATCATGGTGACTATCCTCTTAGTTTGTGCCAGCAACTGCACTAGAGCAAGCTACTATTTTGTGGCTAACTTGGCGAACCCGTTTCCTTGGCGAAGGTAAGATAGCAAGGCTATGGTTAGCATTAGCGTAGACCTAACATTATACAAACACTGTGCAACCTCATTAGGCACAACGCAATTTTTTTACATTTTCGATTAGCATTAGTGTAACTAGCTGTTGTGACCAGGCAGGCAGCGGCTCATCAGCAGCAGCTGCGCTGTCTGGAGCTTGGCAAAACCTGTTTCCAAAGGTAAGCTAGCGAGGCTACGATTAGCATTAGCGTAGGGCTAACATAATACAAACTGGTGTGGCTGACAGTCACAACAGCTAGCTACGCTAATGCTAATGGGAAATTTAAAATTTTGTGTTGTGCCTAATGAGGTTGCACAGTGTATTATGTTAGCTTTTACGTTCCTTATCATGCATTACCATCGCTGAAACATCTTCTTCAGCTCCCACTATAGGAATACATACTTACCTACGGGCACTGCACTAGTTATATTGATCCAGATTAATTACATATGTGTAAAATATGGCGATCAGGGTCACACAAAATATAAATGCGTCCCATCTGCTCCTATTTTCTGTCTTGTTTAACCTCTACCTTTGTTGCAACTGGTATCTAAAGAGGATTTCAGCAAATACGATAAAAAACACATGGTTGATTCCATCATTTTAACATCTCACGTGTTGGGCTGATACTAAACAGATGATCAGGGTTTGAGCATCAGTTGTTGTCATTACCCTGTATTTTTGTTTGTTTTTGTTAATCATGTCCTCAGGTAATCTTATAGGATTATATTCTATTGTCTCATCTGATCAAATGATCGCTCTGATGCAGTTTTGCTGCTATACTTGTTTGCTTTCATACTTCCCTGGTAGATATGAAGTGATTTTTGATCTATAAACTGATTACTGACTCAACAGTTGTATATAAAAAGAGTGTTTCTGTTGCTGACAGTCACCACAAGGTGTCGCCAAATCGACCAGGAGTCTTCAGGATCAGTTTAAACCAATGACTTGATAACATTTATAAAAAACAAAGTAAATCCTCATGACTTGACTGAATCACTTGCTGCCTCCTCACCTCTCCTCCACTGCGAGGCGTCCAGCGAGGCCGTCTTCCTCAGCTTCTTCCTCGCCGTCAGCAGCTGGCTGCTGTCAAAGAATCGAGGGGAAAACGGGGCCAGGGGCAGTGACGTGGAGTCGGACTCGCACTTGTGCTGGCGCTCTGGGCTGCCTGTGGTGTCCTCATCATCCAGGTGCTGGTCCTCCAAGGAAGGAGGTGGTGGTGGTGGTGGTGGTGGTGGAGGAGGAGGGGGAGGTGGAGGAGGCGGTGGGGACAAACGAACAGATCGGGAACCTGAGACGGGAGGCAGCGAGAGGAAGGGAGGCAAAGAGGAGAGACCTTCAAGGTCGACGGTTGGCAGGGACATGCTGTCGTAGCCGCAGACGTCGGGAGGAGTGGGGGGAGCGGAAGAGAGCAGCGGCATGTCGGAGATGCAGTCCGTCTGAACGCTGGCCGCCTGGGTGTTGGGCTGCTCTCCCGCTCTCCTCCGACTGTGAGGCTGACTCAGACGCAGGCGGCTGGATTTGAGAGTCACCTGACCTGGGTAACGCTGTGTGTGGAAAACACAGGAAACAGAGATGAAGTGATTGTTGGACAGGTTTCTCTTCAGAAGAGGTGACTCATGTTGAGCATCAGGGCCCAGACACTGTACATGAGAGTGGACATTATGAAACACAGAGGTTTGCCTTTTGAGTACAACCATGCTCCTATAGGATGCTTCTGTCAATAACCCTGGGATCCATCTATGTGCTGTGCTTTATCATTTATTTTCCTTTAAATTGGAGCATAATCTATCTATAAAGCGGGTTGTTTGTGTCTGTCTGTGACAGGCATATCTCGCTGACCACGAGTCAGATCGCCCTAAGATTTTTTTGATTTTTGCTGATTTATCACGCGACACCAGACAGACAACGGCTCATCAGCAGCAGCTGCGCTGTCTGGAGCGGGGAGGTGGGAGGGAAGAGGCTGTCCTCACCGTGGGTGAGACATTTTAACACGGTTCACCGCAGAACATGGTATTATACTGAAATGACGAAGCATGCTACTACTTTGCGGCTAACTTGGTGAACCTGTTTCCAAAGGGTAAGCTTGCGAGGCTACGATTAGCATTAACGTAGGGCTAACATTAGGCACAACGCAAATGTTTTAATTTTTGATTAGCATTAGTGTAGCTAGCTGTTGTGGCGTGGCTGATGCATACTTCCTACGGGTACTGCACTAGTTTACAAAACTGACCATAAACTAGCAATAAATGTTTACTGACGTTATAAATCGTCTGAGAAGAAGAAGTTAATTTTACCCATATACTTCCATTCAAATTGACTTATTTTGCAACCAGTGGAGCCCCCTGTTGGCTACTTGCGACTGCCTACGCTCCACTTTTCAAACTGGAAGACCGGCCTGTTGATGCTCTCACCTGTTTGAGGCTGCGGAGTCTGTCCAGCGTCCTCTGCCTGTCCTGGCTCACTCTGGCATTTTGTTTGGCTTCATCGTCCTCTTCGGTCTCCTTCACATGAAACGACACATTGAGATTTCACTTGTAGCACGCTGTTTGTTTTGGGTTCTTCAATCGACTCCAGATTGGTTATGCAAAACTGCAGAGCGTAACTTGTAAATATTAACAAATGTCCATTCAAACCATTGTCAAATGAGGACACAGAAGGCGGACGAGGCCTATCAGATCAACACAACTCTCTCTGTATCAGTGTTTAGATCTGTTGCTGCACTGCACACAGGAAGTGATTTGTTTTATGATGACTTGCAGTCAATCCGGAGCTGTGTAAGATCTCACCTGTTGCAGTTCCTGAGGCAAACTGCTGTCAGCAAAGCTACCATGACGCTGCTGGAGCTTCTGATTGTGATTGACAATACAGATTTCCTAAATGAACAAACGACAAAAAAAAAAACACATGAATGAACGTCATCTTCACCGACTACATCGACTGTAAATCGTCTGAGCTTGCCTTCTTGTTTTTGAGGTAGACTTTCTTGGCAGTGATGCGACCCCGGCGAGCCTCGAGCTGCCGCGTCTTCTGCCGCAGGGCGCCGAGGTCCTCGTCTCTGAGGGGAGACGGCGGCGTCGCGGGGTCTTCGACCCCCTTCATGGCGTCGGGGCTCTCGAAGGCGTCGTAGTAAACAACTTCGTCCTGTCGCTCTGGTGCAACATGAGAACAGACTGATGAAGAGCACAGTTGTGTTTAGCTGCTGTTCAAAGTTAAACCGGCAGTGTATAACTTTTTTGATGATGATGATGATGATGATGTTAGTATTCTGCTTTGGTTTGATCTTCTTGAACTAGTATGGACCAAAAATAACAAAACAATAAATAAATAAATAAATAAATAGACAAATAAATAAATATGTGTAAACATACAGGAATAGCCATTTTCATGATGAAAATGTATTGTTTTTTTTTATTTTTTATTTATGTATTTAAATATTGATATCTGCATTTATTTATTGTTTTGTCACTTTTGGTCCTCCATAGAATTAGTACTGTGGTGGTTTGTTGTCAATCATCAGCAAATTGATTATTACGTAACTTTGAAATAGTTTAGTTTTTATTCGTTGACATTTTGTCATAGTTTTTGTGATCTTAACGCCTTGTTTTCATCAGTGAAAAAAGGTAATTGACGAACTTGAAGATATTTAAATTGCCGATTAAAATGTCCGTAAAAAGGGCCAGAAAATGTACTGTGAGTGTTTTTCCTCATTTCTCCAGAATAACTTTCAATATCTGGCGGTTATTTACAATTTAGTACATGATAAAATGAAGACAAACAAACTGTCTGCTGTCAGTTGACTCTCACAGACGTCTGAATAAGCGCTCACCTGTCATCTGCCTTCGCAGACTCTGCAGCTGAGCGGTGAGCAGCAGCTCCTCGCAGCGCAGCACCTCGGCCTGGATGTCGTACAGCTGCAGCTGCAGCTCGTAGTACAGCGCCTCCAGCTGGTCCAGGCGGAGCATGGCATCCTCCCCGCCTTGCAGACTCTGCATCTAGATCCACAGCCACACGATTAATTACGCGACGCGTCGGTAAGCGAACAGATTTTTCCACTGCCTCGCATGCATGTGCACATTTGTTTTTATAGTATCCCTGTGGAGAAAAAAGTCTACTGCAGTTTTGTGAATATTTTCTCATGTAAAGAAAACTGTGAGTCATTTCCACTGTTGTAAAGCAGGATGTTATGGACTCCATGACAGGATGTCTGGGTCATGAGGTCATATTTCTCTCTTGACTTGTCCATATTCAAGTGTTTCTGTCTCACTGAAAACTCACTGAGCACCACAGGCCCTTCATACATAAACCCACCCAGATAAACTTCATACACTTCGGTCAAAACGAGAGCCGTTTTACCTCCTCCTTCAGGCCGTGTTTCCTCTGTTCCAGGCAGATTTCTTTGGCCCTCATCAGCTGCAGAGTTTCTCTGGACACGGCGTACTGCAGTTGCTCCATGCGATCCACCGCTGCGGCCCACGCCGACTTGCCAAACTTCCTCTGGTCGGAGCGCATACGCTCGTGGATCGCTGAAACGAGCGCAGTTTGAATGTCACAAATGGGTCCAGAGGTCAACTATTTTTTATAAAACAAGATTTCTGATTGTTTCAGCTTCATAAATGTGAATGTGTTCTGGTTTCTTTGCTCCAGATAACAGCGAAACTCAAGCACATGAGAGAGGTCAGAGGTGACGGACTGAGACGGAGAACGAACGGGCTTCAAATACCGTGCCGCTGTCGTTTTTTTTACCTTTCTGGGCCCGAGTCGTGGTTTCAAAGAACTTGACGGTCAGGTCCTGTATGGACAGCACGGCGGCGTGAGCCTTCTTCTGCCACTCCTCGTCCTCCTTCTTCAGGCTCTCCACACGACGAGGGCCCAGCCGCTCCGTCTCCAGCGAGATCTGCGTCGGCACAGGCAGGTAACGGCAGTGCAGTCAGTACAAAAACACTCACACAAACTCAAAGAAAACATTCCCTCCCCCCCGATATTATTCTGTACATATACTGTCCTTTGTGCAACATGACAAAAAATATTACATTCAGCTCCACTAGGCGCTCTCTGTGTTTCGATCACAGAGAACACAAAGAAGTGATTTCTACTGCTCAATATAACCCGGTCCCCAACTGTTAAGTTCTGTGTAATTCTTTTAAATCCATAAAAAAAACACCTGTACATTAAAGGGGAAATGTGCTGGCGTTTATTCACGTAAACTTGCAGCCGGATCTGAGACAACATGGGTGCTTTTCCTCACAGGTTTCAGAGGTGGTGGTGTCATGTCAAATTGAGCAAAAACATGAGATATAAAGCTATTCTCTTAAGTGTAGTGTGGAATATGGATTAATGCAGTTCCTTGGTGCCATTTATAAAGTTTTAACCAATAACTAACCTTTCTGCATGGAATATATATGTATATATATATATATACTGTATATATATATATATATATATGTATATGTGTGTCTGTGTGATGGACTGGCACACTGTCCAGGGTGTGACAGCTGAGACCCTCATGTGGAGGATAAAGTGGTAGAAGATGGATGGAGGAATGGATATATTATATGTTCACAGAACAATAATAACAAAGAAAAAAATCCAATTTGAAAACAATAAATTACTCAGTGCTACTTCCTGTGCTGCAGTTCCAGCAACTTACAGGAGATGGTGCTCACAGTGGCTAATGACCAAAGGCATGTCTGTGTTTTGTGTACAGTGACACTAACCCAGTGTCCTACTGGGCTGGTATAAAAGATGAGAGGGAAAAAAAAAAACAACAACACGTTGATAACAAAACCAGTGAAGCTGCTGCCAGTTTTAGTTTGGGGGTCACATGGTGTTTCCTGGCAGCTCACCAGCTCGTGTCAGGCCTTGTGGAAAAAAGGGGGAAGAGGAGGGGGATAAGCAGTGCCACGTGGAGAGTCCTGTCCTGGGAGTTTACTGAGAAATACAAGACCCAAATACTTCAAACTCCCTGGGTGGAGCCACACACACACACACACACACACACCTTCTTATGTGAATAAGTGAACGCAAGACAGATGTGAGAAGGTGCTGAAAAACAAACAAGCGCACGGGAATCACTAAACCTCAAAGGCCTTGATTTATGTCGGGCAGCAGTCTGCACGTGAGGAACAAGAACAGGGAGGGGAGGTTTTATTTTGGAGGGGGGGGGGGGGGCGGTGAAAGTGGGAGCTAGTGGGGGAGGAGAGATTACGTCAGACATGAGGTCACTGTCGAGGTATCTTTCCGCACAAAGAGAACACAGCTCGGCATCGCATCGCCGAACAGAGCTGGACCTTCACGTGAACACATCAAACAGGAATCCCGACATTCGGTGCCAGCGGAGCTTCCGTGACACTGTTGACGCGAATGGAATGAAGGATGTCGTGTTGTTTGACCAGGGTTGGGTAGTAACGTAACATAACATTTTAATCTGGATTATGTCATCAAATGACAAGATAAATAATAGTAAGTCAACTCTGGCCACACTGGGGACACACAGTGAGAGACTGTTTTTGGGAGAGGACAGACTGATGAAGCTGTAGAGCGCATGTGTCAAACTCAAGGCCCGGGGCCCAGATGTGGCCCGCCACGTCATTTTATGTGGCCCGCGAGTGATTAATTGGTCTTAAAAATCTGTGTTAAAATAGGTCTATGCTGCTTTGAGGCGTGCGTTGACCATTAACTACATTTCCCACAATGCATGGCGATTGCGTAACGGATGTTACGGAGTAGTTACCTTTATTGTACATTATATTTGGTTACATTTATTCTATATGACAGTTGCATCTAGCCCTTTGAGGGTAACCATTATGCTGACGTGGCCCTCAGTGAAAATGAGTTTGACACCCCTGCTGTAGAGGATTCAGGTGAAGGGGGCGGAGCCTGGCTTGCGTACGCAGGAAGCGGGACTCTCGCTCAATTCATTCACTCTGGATTAAGCAGAGTTTCTCCCACTGTGTTTTTACATGAACTCAGACATTCGCCGGACATGATACAGGAGGACGAAGCAGCAGAGTGAAATCCTGCAGATATTTTTTTGGGAATGGTGGGTAGGTAGGTAAGGGATTTGACATTCAGATGTGACCATTCATGATCATCATATATATTTTATTTTTGGTACTGTCCATTACACTGTCTGTCAAATTATTGTCAAAATGTTCTGTTCCGCATGTAAGAACATAACAGAAACAATACTCTGAAGCACTGTGTCAACAGGGAGCTGTTGTGCAGAGTGGTTCTGTGTTGTGTTTAAGCCTCTGACTGAAAGTTGGCAGCAGGCTTTAGGCCGTTTGTCTCCCCCTGCTTCCACTCCCTCTCACGACACACAAAGAAAACGGTATTGTTTATGCACGCACTGTTGCCAATACACTGCTCTTCACGACCGACGTTGTGATTATTCAAAGATAATGCGAGGGGCTGAGAAACTTTCGGTGACCTCTTGATGCAGGTACGCGGCAAGTATGATGTATCTGCTTTGCTCTTAAGTTTGAATTATGTGTATGAAACATGGCCTGGGGAGGGAAAAGAAAACTCATTTCACATCACTTTCTTACAGCAGACTGAATAACAAAGGCAGGAGGAACGGCAGGATGATGTCATGTCACAGCGAAACTCTACTATCTCTAATCCACTGCAGCCTCCTGAAGTCACCTGGTCACCTGACCTAATGCCAGCCCACCGATTTTTCACACAATGTAAGTAAGAGCCATCTCCTCTCACACTCATTATCATACAATGTGGAGACACACCGAGGAGAAATTAGCTCACGAAATGTTGATTGTGTGAGCCTCATACATCACAATGCCCTTGTATTTTAAGCCGCATATTTTTCAGTTGTCACAATGCACGGCGGTGTTTGTTTACTCCTCTGAACCACTTCCTCTAACACCTCTGGTTAACGGCTGCTGCTGACAAAACACAAGACGTGACACACTCGCCCTGAAATAGACGTGACGTGAGGTTCCCGTGGTCAAGTGATTACAGCATGGAGGCCCCTTATCTCATTTTGGTGAAAATAGCCTTCTTTTTGTCCGTAACAGTGCGAGATAACACAGGTTTTATCAGGCAGCTGCAGCCACCAATCTATACAGGTCAGAAGGAACTACAGTGGCCTTCACATGCCGAAAATGATGACGAGAGAAAGCTTCTGCTTCAAAACATCGGCTAAAGTAAATGTAAAAAGCTTATTCTGAGGCTATATAAAGCAAACGTATACTCCTTAGGGATGCACAATACTGGACTTTTGCAGATAACCAATACGGATATATACATGTTTTTCCCTTCGCCCAACTGCAGACGTCTCCTCTGTAGTGAAATTAACATAGTTTTCATACTCATGTCACAGCAGAGGTAGATATTAATTTTTCTTCACTAAGCAAAATAAATAAACATTTTAAAAAAATAGTTGTAGAAGGCACTGGCATAGAATTCAAGGAGGTAGCAGCCAAAATCGGACTGTATCGATATTGTGCTGATAATAGTGTTGGGCACTAGGTTAATGGCGTGTTTCCATGACGACTGACTGGAAAAAGACGTGTGACGTCATGTTTACGTGCCGCGACACCGGAGTCCAGGCACCGTTTACCAGTTAGCTACATTAGCTGCATTTGCTCCTTTCGCGCCGGTTAGCACGCCTACAGTCGAACTGGAGCGGTCTGTTTATTAAACATAAAAAGCAGCGCTATAAATAACCAACGTACCTGTGTACTGCGTACGTGTGCCTCTGTTTTTAAAGTTTAGCGTTACTTTAGAGACTCGTTTTAATAATCGGGAGTCACGTAAACATGACGTCACGCGTGTCTTTTTCCGGTCAGTCATCATGGAAACAAGTCATGCTATAATGTGCGTTAACGCGCCCATCACTAGCTGATAATATGAATTTAAAGGCGCCACTTGTAAGAATGTGGCCAAAAACGGTTACTACACTCAAATTCAATACCGCGGTCTTTTAGGTTTCGTTTTCTCCGCCATTGTAGCTCGGACATTTTGAGACCATGTTGCTTGCGTATAATAATTTAGCCTCCATCTCGTGAACCAGGTTATCCGAACGAATTACGTTAGCTTCAGCGAAGCCAGGTAACGGAGCTCGCTCAATTGCCATGACAACCGTTTGCCACGTCATTGGTCCACTCCACGTGAAACGGGTAACTGGAGCTCGCCGCGTTACAAAACTATCTCGTACAGAGAAACCATATATTATTAATTCACGACTGCACTCTGACCTCCCGGGCAACAGGACACCCAACCCCCGCGCCGCGCTGACATGTAATAGCGCTGTCCCACAATGCACCATTCACCTAAAATATCCCACGCCTTTTGTTGTTGTCCATTCATTCAGGTGCTCATTCATTCATCCGTCCATCTGCCGTGTCATTCACTCATTCGGTGAGACCGAGGCGAAGCTGTCGCTTTGCTGACTTAATCATCATAGAGCTGCAAACAGTTGTTTCCATTCTTGCTTTGGTATAATGGGCTTAATTTCTCCTCATTGTATTTCTATTCCATTTTTCTTATCCTATATTTTGTTTACAATCCCCCCCCCATCTTGACAACATCACGTAGGATGCAAAGTGCATGCAAATGACCGAGCATTGCATGTCCTAAATCCCGAAGCGCTCGCTCTCCCTTCCCATTCCTTTACCGTGGAGTGAAATCTCTCTCGTGATCCCCTGACTCATCAGTTCAGAAACGACCAACCGCCTCTGCTGGCATCAATGATTCATTTGCATACAGCTTTGTTTTCAGCCGTTGGGTTTCGCCCTAAAGGGGAGCAGGTGGGAAAGCTCCAGACTTAAGCAACATTTGGAGTTAAAAATTCTCAGGTAGAGAGCCATGGAGCATCGTCACTGATCTCACTGATGGGTTTTTAACGGGTGCAGTGGTCGAGCGGGTTGTCAGGTCGCTTTTTCGCTTATTTTTACAACACCACCATAAACATCCATCCATCCATCCATCCATCGCCGACAGCTTTATTCTCACTGTCGTAAAAAACTAACTGCTGACGCTCCCTCCTCCCTTCCCTTCTCCTTTCCTGGCCATGTGCATTTGTTTTCAACAGAGCCTGCGAACACAAACCTATGGAGCCATGCCTGTAGGCATCCATTTCGCATGCTTCTGTGTTTACTTATGTGTGGCCCCTTTCCTGGTCGCTTCCGCTTCCTCACAACCTCCGACAACGGTTTTCCCTGAATACTTTTTCTCCGGCTCTGCCATGATGGCTAAAACAATGCTATTTCAATGCCTTGATCTGATAGACGGTACCTAGCTAGGGTGTGTGTGTGTGTGTGTGTGTTTCTCTCAAGGCCCAAGACTTCAACCATCACATCACAATGACTCTGAAGCTGTTACATTTGGGTCAAAACCCTGCATCCTACTGCTTTAACAGGATAAATATAGACAATGACAAAAAAACCAAAAACATCCACTATCACCAGATTTTAGAGAAAGTGCTGCACGCATTTTGGTGATTGAGTGAAATTTCTAAACATAGATCAGCACCCGCCCAAGAACCAAAATTCCATCATAATATACACTCGTAAACACACCCAAACACTCAGTTGTGCTGTGACACAATGTTGGATCATCTCGCCGTGCAAGGAATGTGGCTCGGAGAAAGAAAAGTACTCACAACGGAGGGTGAAATACTCTGGGTCTTGGAAAAATCGAGCCCATTCTCCTCCTGTGTTTCAATACATCAAATGCATTTGAGTCAGAGACTGTATGTTACATCTTTCTTTGAGCCTGTGGAAGCAGTGAAGAAGCAGCAGAAGTTGGACTGTGACCTACTGACCCGTGCTCTCTTCTGTGAGACAGTAGAGATTAGCCGGCAGATTTACTTCCATTTTCAATCCCTCTGATGAAGCAACACAACAAAGACGGAGCGATGGAGAGAGAGTGTGGAAAACAGAAGAGTGTGCTGAGGCTGCAGAATTACTGAGTGGTTTAGTGGCTGCTGTAATAATACTTATGCTGGTAGTTAAGCTGCTCTGGGTGGAGAAAAAAAAAAAAAAAAAGCCTCTCTGGCTGATCCTCTTCCCTCCACAGCCCCCAGATACAAAGCTAGAGGGTAGCACAGATCGGCTACTAGACCATCACCGCTGCGTGCGGCCACAGCAAACTAATGCTAATGTCATTACAGTACACTTAGAAGGGCACGTCCAATGGAGGACTTTATTGTGCAGTGGTTCAGGGCCCGTTTCCCAGCACTAACCACCAAAGACAGCCACTCGACTCGAGAAGCAGCCTGACACGAGTGTGTTCCAGGGACGGACCAGTTAGCCGACTACAGCGAGGTCTAAACCTACTTAAATCAAGCCCTCAAACAGATGGTAGTGTGTGTGTGTGTGTTACCTTAATCTGCTGTCTGCGCAGCATTGCCAGTTCCCTCATGTCCCTGAATGGCTGCAGCAGGTAGTGGTAGAGCTGAGTCGTCGCCTCCAGCAGCTCTCCATACGCCTCGTCCTCCTCGGGGTACACCTGCAGCAGCTCCACCATGCTGTCCATGGCTTTGTGCTTGTCCAACACCTGGAAACCAAAGGAAAAAAAGAACGAAAAAAAGAGATGGGATGTTGTTCGAAACACACACTGCGTCTTATTCAAAGACTTATACAAACACATTTATGGCTCCTGTAATCAATTTCTGTCTTACACAGTGGACCTTTTATACCAGGATTCAAATGTGTGCTAATTCATAATATTACCCAAACAAAAGCTCTTTCAAAAGCTCATGGGAAAAAAAAAATAATCAAGGCCGCTTTTAATACGAACAAGAGCAAAGAGTGTGAGAGAGCGCACACACTAGCATGTGTGGTCATCGGAATTCACTCAGACATTGTATTTTATAGGTTAAGTACAGTGAGAATACACTGGTCCCAACGGCTGCTGATTCATACCATATGTCCAGCTAACCACAGAGTGTTCATTGTTCCTGAGATAAATGCTATCAAAACAAGCTATTGTACACACAAACACACAATTCATCTCGCTGCTCTCTCAGAAAAACCACTAGATTCCATTGACACAGGACAATACACCTCCTTCTCCCCTGCTTCATATAATATTGAAATTTGCCACCATCCGCGCTTCGTGCAAAGTGGCGGATAAAGTGCTCTTCTCTCCCGTTATGAATGGACACTCTTATATTAACTCCAGACTGCTTTTTTTTTTTTCCCCCCAAAGCCATCCATGTTAGGGACTGGCCTAGACACAGCACGATTCAGCTCGAACACTGCTCCTACTGTTTACCTTGGTCCAGGGTCTCCGTGGTAACCACCGACCAACCGCGCACCAGCTCCCTTGCCCCTGCAGCGAGGAAAATGCCTGGGCTAAATGAGCTGACTCCTGCTCTGGCACCGGCTAGAAAACTCTTTTATGTGCCATATTATTAAGTTAAATAACATCATGTTAAGATTAAGAGGCATTTAATTTTTTTACCACCTTTGAGCTTTTGTTTGCAATGCAACCCTTCCCTTCCCTTTCTGCTATAATGGTATTTACATAGTCAAATGTATTGTTGGTGCTAACCAGAAGGCTGGTGAGTGTGTGAGAGCTGCTGAGCTGGCAGGATTACATGTCTTAATTAGAGGCAAAACTATCAGTCAACTGATTTAAAGCAAAATGCCAAACAAGTCCTTGGTCTGGGGGTCTAACTTGGACATTGTAAGGTAAAGTCAGCGATTCAAACTTGCGATATTGATTGAAAACATTTAGATTTTTGTCATTTTAGTAGTTACTGTAGCCAGGAGACATTCAACATGACCTAAAGTTTCAGTGTCGTGAGAGCGTGTTACAGGGAGCATGGACAGTTGGGAATGGGTGGATGATGAAATTTCTCTGCAGACATAGAAAGTATGACTCGGGCCTTAGCATTTCCCTCCCCCCCTCCCTATGTTACCTCATTCACTCAACACCAAACAGTCTAATGTTGCGCTTCCATCGTAGTACGGTTTCGGTTTGGTACAGTTTAGAATGGTAAAGCCCTGGCTCAGGCTTGCATTTCGACTGAGAACTTGTACCTTTACTTAGTTGGCGGGGTGTGGGAGCGGTGCCCCGATGGCCGCGTCAGCTAGATATGTAGCGTTACCTCGTACCGGTAATATGACAACAAACGAGGACATTGGGTAGCAGTCCACCCTGACCTTATCGTACCATTTTACTCTGCGACCCCAAGGGAAGGGAACGTTTGGGGCGGAGTATTTTTGGTACTTATTCCTAATGGAAACGCAAAAAAATACATACCATACTGTACCAAACCAAACGCTACACTTGGTGGACCAAAAAGATTGTGGTGTGTTTGTTTTTCGAAAATTTAGGACATGACTGAATTCCTGATCAATAGTGGGGAGTTAATGTAAGAAAAACATCGGAATTACATGCATGCGTGGAACATTCAATGTGCTTAATTGATAAAAGAAAGAACGCGTTAAAGTCGACAAAGAGCAATGGGTCCATAATTACAGGATGTTGAGAGTTGATTTGAGCTGGAGTGCAGTCGCTTGCAGCCCTATCATCACAGCTAACTCCAGTTTGTCTGTGCTAAATCTGCCCCGTTGTTGCTGCAGTACTTCTCTTTCTGCCTTTTAATTGAAACATCTCACAGGAAGAACACGCCCTCGACTGCGCTACGAGCAGACGCTTTTTTTTTTTTTGAAACCGGGTGCTATTTCGGAGCCGCGGAAAGAAAAGGAAGTCTATCGGGAGGGGAATACACTGTTATCTTTCCCACAAATAGCACACACACGCTGTGACTCAACTGAAATCAGACCGACTGCCACCAATCCTTTACTAATGTGGTTTCAAAGAGGACAATGTCAACACTTTGTGATCTGTATGGACCGTCTGAAGCCCTGCACATTTTCCTCCCGCTAACATCACTGAACTCTTCCGTGTTGCTTATGGTTGGTACTTTCTTGGCTCAACAGGTACCGGCCATTGCTGCCCGTGAGCATCCCACAAGTTTTTGTCTTTTTTTAGACTCTTTAGAGTTTTTGCTCTAATACAATCACCTGACCATGATGTTGTGGTCTTCCCTTTATTAAAGGGCGCTTTCACACCTATAGTTCGATCGCTTTGGTAAACTGTAGAACTGCAATCTGGTCATTAAAATGATTACAAATTGGATTTATTTCAGTTTTTTTCCTTTGGCGGTCCTCGGTCCAATGTTGGGTTCCTAAATTGGCCCTCAGGTATCAAAACTTTGAGAACCCCTGCTCTAAATTAACCAAAATAGACCGTGAAAGACCATCGGCACTGGAACCAGACTAACCCACGTTTTCCACCAGGCGCGTTACCGCCGCGGAACGTAAACATCGCGGACATCGGAGCTGATCGCATGCTCGTTGAGTACGGATGGCTGCGCTGCCATAATGTGCCCGGTGGGGATTGACGCTGGGCAGAGGACGGCGCAAAACTGTGGCGCAAAACCATGGCGCTGACGAAAAATTTGGGGTAATCCCGTATCTCATTTCATAGCCATAATGCATTTAACTATACCGTTTCGGAACCGTACCAAAGTAGGGCAGATAAAGCCGTCCGAGATCCGACCGGTTGATTTGGTGCGCACCAAAGTACCGCGATTGCATTCACATCTACGCAAACAAACCGAACCAAGGCACTTAGGTCCTTACATCTGCCCATTTCTTCCGAGTCCAACATGCTGATAATTGATAATTATCGCAACAAATATCACTTAATTTAAGAGAGATTTTTGTTCCTGACTAAATATGTGTGCATGGACAGTATGCCGAACCTTTGTTATAGTTCTGTTGAAGAGCTTAAAAAACAAAATTCACACCAAACATACAAAGAAAAACAAGTACAGTCTAAAACAACAGTGTTGGGACACGGTTGTAAGGTTACCTTAGAGGCTGTGGTTTGTCGCGCTGCTGATCTAAATTGCATTATACTGGTGTTTCTAATCATAGTTGATATTAATGAGGTGAGCAAAACTCAAGCAACACCTCACGCTGCAGCCTGGAAAAAAGGTTCATCTGAAGTTAGTCTGAAATATGTGCTTGTGTTTGTGTATTTCATGGCCTGAAGTCTTATGTTTTTTAAAGAGTACATGTAAAACTCCCCTCACTATTAAGAGATAAATGAATCTAAACATTAGTTTATAATGAAAATAAGTAGTAGTTGGAACTGTGGATTGCTTGTTGTTAGCAGAGCGTCACATTACATTCAACACGCTCATGTTTGATGTCAAACATCAAGGCTGTTTTAATCACACGCTTTATATTTATCCTCCCTCCATTACAGTGTAGTCAATGTTTAATTAGTTTTTTACCATCTACATATATATACACACACACACATGATAACCAGAGCACAAAGCAAAGTCATTATCTCGAAGCCTGCGACGTGTTGCTTTTACTGTTCACTGAGCTGTGTGCGTTCAACCACAGGCCACAGATAAGGAAAAAAAAAAAAATGTGATTTGTGGTCAATGATTGACACGAGGACGTCCTGCGTTGGACGTTTTTCCACCGTTTTTTCCTCGTGCCTGTTTTTGAGCCCAGACATCATCACACATCACACAAGTCAGGAGCCTGAGGCTGTTGTAAAGTTGTTGTTAAGTTGTTAAGTGCACAACAGCGATCCTCCACCTGCTGTATACACACACACACACACACACACACACACACACACACACACACCACACACACACACACACAGCTGCCACGCCAGAAAAAAAACTAGAAGAAACACTCTTCATAGTTTCCAAAACATTCAGTTTACTCTCATGTGTGACGAGGTAGAACACCAAAATATATTTGTTTATCAACCTCATTCCTATTTTAGGTAATAGTTCAGGATTTCTGAGGTGGGTTTGTATGTATGAGGTACTTATATCTGTATATATTTGACCGAGAATTATTTTGCGTGAGAAGAGATTACCCTACAAAGTTAATGGAAAGATTCAAGTAAATGTAACATTTTGTGCTGGCAGTGTCTCATTGTCACTACTTTGAGTTTTGCTTGGGTTCAAATATTTGAAATTGAGCAGGGTTAAAAAGCGATATACGCTATTATTTTATTATTAGTTATGTTCATTTGTTAATGGAAGTAAGGCACCCATGGGAAGATTTTTACCAGTATAATTAATCCATATATATATATTTATATATATATATGTGTGTGTGTGTATATATGTATGTATATATGTACTTGTACTTACATGTGTGAATGTATATGTATATATATATATACGCGCATATATATTAGTGTGACATGTTTCCATGACGACTGACCGGAAAAAAGGCGCGCGTGACGTCATGTTGACGTGCCGCAACACGGCAGTCCAGGCACCCTGCTTACCAGTTAGCTCCATTAGCTGCATTAGCTCCTTTTAGCGCCGTTATCGCGCCTACAGTCGAACCGGAGCGGTCTGTTTATTTACAAATAACCAGCGTACCCGTGTACTGTGTATGTGTGCCTTTTGTGTGTTTTTAAAGTTTAGCGCTACTTTACAGACTCATTTTTAACAATCACGTAAACGTGACGACGCGCCGCGCGTTAGCGTTCATGCAGTTAAACGCCGTTGACGCGTTGCCAATGGCAGTCCAGATTAACTGATGACTAATAATCACGACTCAACCGTGTATTTCAGAGTTACCCGTCAAATTACTGTAATTTGGAGGTCGGGAAAAAAAGCATGAAATTTTTACGACATCAGCGGTGAAGCATTTGTGCGTCCTCCTTTTCCTATCTTTACATTCCAGTAAATTCAGATTATGCGTGTCCTGTTGTTGAAGTTATTGTGTTCCTTCCTCTGCGTTTGCAAATGCCCTTGGAACGAAAGAATTAAAACCCATTTCATTTCATGAACAAAGAGACGAGACAATTGTGTCTCTGCTGCTTTTTTTTTTTTTTTTACAACTGCACCAATCAATTCAGTGTTTGCTTTCTCTAATAAAACAGAGTCTCTTTGCCAGGTCATTGAGTTCAAACTGTTTTTTAATGAACGGTTTTCAAATCAAAATCAAAATATATGTCCGTAAATTGACTTGATGTCGGGTTATGTTAAAAGCTAATCCTATTTGTAAAGGTTAGATGCTATAATTGAGCCGTCGTACGGGATTGACCGTGTTTAACTGGTGCAGCTATGAAAGTGACCCTCTCTCCCGCTTCTTCCTGACCCCTGCTCTTTGTTCTTCGTGAGTCAATCTGTTGAACAAAAACAAGAGAGCAGGTGACAGACTTCTGCCTGAGGCTTTGTCTCCTCTCCAGGGATCGTCATCGCTCATGTGTTTATTTAGTAGTACTTGAACTCTGTCTATTCTCCTCCCGCTGGGTTTGTCGCCGGTCGTAACTGCTGCGACGCTTTGGTAACGTTAGACAAAACGATCGCTACGCCCCGTAAAGTAACGCGTCCGCCGGATCCTCACGTGCTTGTTTTGGAGCTTAAATGCGCGTCTTTGGTCGGCCGTGGCTGAGCGCCGCGACCAACACTGAAACAATCCCAACAGCTGTGCTGACGCGTCATCTCTCTCAGCTCCACCCCACCCCCCACCCCCCGATTGTGTTCTGCTGCTCGGCCAACTGGAGTGCGATGTCTGGCCAGGAGCGGGTCATATTACAGGCCTGTGAACTCGCGGCAACAGATGGTTTGTCACAGTGTGGGGGTGAGGAGGGGGAGGAGGAGGAGGAGGAGGAGGAGGAGAGGGGAGGAGGCACAATGATGCTGTGAGAACGACATGCAGTATGAGACCAGTCTCGTGGCTCTTCCTGCAGCTTCCCCCTGAGTTCAACTTCAAACTTTTCCACTACCATCTGAACCAGACTTTCCCAAACATTCAACCATTCAACACATTACAAGTTGAAGGGGGGAAAAAAAAACCTTATACCATAACTAATCTATGGCTCTCGACCCATCCATGCCATCTCTGGGAATAACTGATCTGAGGTGTAATCTAACCCCTGTATCAAGGTCATAATCGGCACAGTGTGGAAGATATAGAGCAGAGGTGTCCAAACTTGTAGTCCAAGGGCCGCGTGTGGTCCCCCAATCTATTATATGCGCCCCCCCCCCCCACACACACACTTTATATAATGTTATAAAGACAACATGGACTGCGACCTCTAAACACAGCATGTGTGTGGCCGAGACACAGCTGTCGGAATATAAAACTAAATATAACAAGACTTGGTTGCAATTATGACATAATTAAATGTATTACATTCAACAAGTGTTTTAATTACATTTGTCCACATTATTTTTGTTTTTGACATTACTAGATGTATTTTACCTCCTATGTTTTTATTGTGAAGTATGCATCGTTCCACATCAAAACAAGCACCATTACTTTGAAAATGTGAAATATCATAATATATAGCTATAAAGTAGTACTGATATTATTAATATATCTGTACTATATACAGATAGTACTATATCGATATTGTGATGGAATATTGCGTTATAATTGAGAAAAACACATTTTTTTTTTTTCCTACCTCTTGAGCAGACTACACTCTTAGAAATAAGGGTTCCAAAAGGGTCCTTCTACAAGGGCTGAGGTTCTACCCGGAACCATTTGCTTCTGAAAAACCCTTTTCCCGAAGAAAGGGTTTTTCAAGGGTTCTTGGTAACACTAATGGTTCCAGTAAGAACTATTTTGATCCAGAGAACCCCTTACCTGAATAAAGGGTTTTAAAAGGTTTCTTGGTGGAACCCTCCAAAAGGGATCCAGGTAACAAATTAACCTTTATAAAAAAAAAAAAAAAGGTTCTACCTGGAGCCATAAAGGGTTCTCCTATGAGGTTCTCCTGTCCTGGTCACATGATGGTGCTGGTCGACATTATATCGCTTTATAAAATGTTGCCTGCAGGTCATATTCAGGATTTACAGATCTCTCTCTCTATATATATATATATATACACATATATACACATACTGTATATATGTATACATTTTTGTTTATATATAAAAATTATGTTTTGACACACATTCTGACTTTAACTCATCTTGTGCCTCCGATTTCAATAACATTTTAAAATGTAAACATTTAAAATTCTACTGTGTCCAGCCCTATCTCTGACTGCATTATGTTAACATGATAATTATTATGTTGACCTTTTTTTTAAACTCTAAAGATGGCAGCGCATGAAATTCCCAGTAAATGTGAATTCTTAAAAACATCAGCAGGTCTTAGTAACCAGTCGATTTTTGGCTTTTGAACTTCTTAATGGGTAGAAAACCACAAACACGTGGCAAACATGGCACAAATATGAGGCAGGAACATTCATAGCAACTATGCAAAGTGTCAAAGTGTGTGTTTGCACGGTGCACTAGAACCTGACTGGGGCTGTCACTTCATTGGCTGATTAGAATTTTTGCATTAACAAGCTGTTGAACAGGTTTAACCAATAAGTTGAGTGTGTGTGTGTGTGTCGGGAAGCATGATATTATTGGATTGATATTGGCCGGCTTAAAGGATAAACACACTGATATTGACTAAAACAGGCTGCTGTCTCCTTAACTTTTATAATTAATATCATTTGTTTAGCTTGATTTATTTTGCAGAATGAAGGATTATTATTTTCTACTACAGGAGAATACTTCTGCACTTGGGTGCAGGGAATTAGTAGGGATGTGAATCTTTGGGTGACTCACGATTCGATTCCGATTCTTATGGTCACGATTCGATTCAAGCGATTCTCGATTCTAAAATTGATACAACGCATAGTGTGTAAAGGCTAATTATGGCATCAAAACAATACAGTTTGTATAAGATAATGTGATAAAAGACAAAAGTTGAACATTTTGTTCATTCAAAACAAATAAAAACTTACTTACTGTCCAAAAAAATAACTTAAGCATAAATAAAAACTTGGGCTAGCTGTCTTTTTTTCTTCCAGAAGTTACAAAAATAAACTGTACACAAATAAAAAAACTGGTGTTTTTTTCAAAATAGAAACTTAAAAAAAACAAAACCATTTTTTGGAATTTTTGAAGTTTATGAATTGATTCAGAATCGTGGATGTTTAGAATCGCGATTCATATGTGAATCTATTTTTTTCCCCAACCCCTAGGAATTAGTATCGGTTATTGACCCTGATATATCGGTCAAAAAGTAAAGTCCAATATTGTGCATCCGTAAAATAAATAGATAGATAGATAGATAGATAGATAGATAGATAGATAGATAGATAGATAGATAGATAGATAGATAGATAGATAGATTGATTGATTGATTGATTGATTGATTGATTGATTCACTCACCTCTTGCATCCGCCTCTTGGCCCGGTCCAGCGCGTCCTCGTAGCCCTTCTGCCTCAGCTCACTCAGGCTCTCGTAGTACTCCTCCTCCGCCGCGTCGTCGCTCTCGGAGAAGAGCACCTGCGAGAGGATCTTCCAGCCGCAGGTGTCCAGGGCATGGCCCAGGTACACCTGCAGCTGGTAGCACAGGGCCTCCGTCTCCCGCTGCGTCATCCCGGCGCACGCACCGCCGCCGAAGAGCACCGTCCACACTCCGGACTGCTCCTCCGGGAAAGACGGCAAACACGGCCCCAGGTCCGAGTTGACGGAGCACAGCTGGAGGTGAGCTGCCCTCAGCTCCTGGAACGTGAACAGCCCGGCCCAGCTGTAGTCCTCGCGGCCGCTGCCCTCGCCGTCATCGTCCGGAGACAGAGGGACATCCACGGGGTCCAGAATCTCGATATCTGTGACCTTGGGTGTCACAATGTCCCAGGACCCTAACGTGTGGCTGACGCACTCTAATGTCTGCGAGCCCCCGACTTTCGAAGCCCTCTTCTCCGCGGCACTGCTCTTCGTTGCCCCTTTAGGCACAGAATGAGGTCTAACTTTAGTCGCTTGGCAGACTCCATCTCTCCTCTTCGTCACTGGACTTTTCGCGTTATTCTCCGCAGCAGCAGCAGCGGTGGCGAGGGGGCGACTACAGTCGAGGAGCGGGTCCAGAAAAGTGGCCCGTCTTTGCGCGGTTCTGTTGTGGCAGGTTATGGCGAACTTTCCCTCGATGTCGTTCCAGGCCACGATGAAAGCGAATTTGTGCCTCTCTTTTTCGTCGAAGACCCTGGGTCGAACCGACACCCATCCGGACTCCAAGTTGTCCTCCATGGTGAATGACATCTCACTCAGCCAGTGAAGGAGACAAGGAGATTAACGCTATATTTGTTGTTTTTAAAAAAATATATATATATAAAAAAAAAAATGTCGAGGCTAAAAGGCTTCAGCTAGTGAGCTATGGCGAGGAGCGATGACCGGAAAAGTACAATCCATGAGCGCAAATGCGAACGAACCAGTGTATATTCAGCGGTGAAACAAAGGCTCCCCAGCTTTGTTTACCCACTGTCAGCTGTGCGCAAGCGGCCGAGTGCGCAGCTCGAGTCGTTCCACCCCCCCCCTCCCCAACTGCGGTCAAGACAGCCAACCCAGTTTTTTTGCTGTGCGTGATTATAGCAGGTTTACGGTAACAACGTCTCAGAACTGCTTTCAAAATAAAAGCATCCCTCGGGTACATAGCGAAAGACTGTCATCTAAAGCAAACACTAGCAACGGAAATGTACGGAGGTTGAGAAATGTACTTTCAAAACAAAAGCTCATATAATTGACAATTGTAAGCTTAAGCCATTACTTTTTTTTATTGGAATACGCCCTGTTATCACAGACTAGTTCCATTTCAGGGTGATAGTACATGACCTGGTTGTGTGACCCATTAAGTTTAAAGACATTCTGATGTATAGTTTCAGAATAAAAGCCCGTCAAACTGTCGAATATGACACAAATTACACATGATTTTGGATTCAATTTAAAAGGAAACGCCCTGTTATCACAGACTAATTCTACTTCAGGGTGATAGTACATGACCCCCTAGTGTGACCCATTAAGTTTAAAGACATTCTGATGTATAGTTTCAGAATAAAAGCCCGTCAAACTGTCGAATATGACACAAATTACACATGATTTTGGATTCAATTTAAAAGGAAACGCCCTGTTATCACAGACTAATTCCACTTCAGGATGATGGTACATGACCTGATAGTGTGACCCATTAAATGTAAAGACATTCTGATGTATAGTGTAGTGGCCAAAGTACACTTAATTCCGATGCCACTGAAAAGTCTTCAGCTATAGTAAGGTTCTAACGGGCTTGACTCGTAGGCACTGTTTTAATTCATCAGTCACGAGGGCAAGAGAAAGTCATATGAAGGGTTTGCACATTTATTTCCACTTGCCGTACGTCCAAGTTATATTCCTGTTGACATGTATCCAAGCCTGTCGAGGATCACCAATGCATAGAAATATTCCTTTGACGTTCCAAGTTGTGAATGATGACCAATAGATTCCAACAGTAGACGACGTAATCCAATATCACGTAGTGACCTGACGGTCAAAAAACCTTATTACACCTAACTTAGTAAGCTAAAAGGGACACATGAAGCCCTGGCCTGCTAGATATTCTCAGTACATATATCTCAATGCCTCTTTATATCACAGACAACAAAGAAATCAAAAGTGCCCTTTAACCAAAGGACAAAGTTAGCCACAAAGCTACACATATTTAACAAAAGGCTTAAGGCCAACAGTTGACATTAACTGTTTACAAATTACAATGTAACAAATAATCTTGTACCAACCACCTAAACGACCCCATACTAAACCCCACATTGGCTCCTACATATAGTTTCAGAATAAAAGCCCATCAAACTGTCGAATATAACACAAATTACACATGATTTTGGATTCAATTTAAAAGGAAACGCCCTGTTATCACAGACTAATTCCACTTCAGGGTTCCAAAATCATATGTAATTTGTGTCATATTCGACAGTTTGACGGGCTTTGATTCTGAAACTATACATCAGAATGTCTTGATACTTACTGGGTCACACTATGGGGTCATGTACTATCACCCTGAAGTGGAATTATTGTTTGATAACAGGGCGTTTCCTTTTAAATTGAATCCAAAATCATGTGTAATTTGTGTCATATTCGACAGTTTGACGGGCTTTTATTCCGAAACTATACATCAGAATGTCTTGATACTTACTGGGTCACACTACGGGGTCATGTACTATCACCCTGAAGTGGAATTATTGTTTGATAACGGGGCGTTTCCTTTTAAATTGAATCCAAAATCATATGTAATTTGTGTCATATTCGACAGTTTGACAGGCTTTTATTCTGAAACTATACATCAGAATGTCTTGATACTTACTGGGTCACACTACAGGGTCATGTACTATCACCCAGAAGTGGAATTATACTTTGACAACAGGGTGTTTCCTTTTAAGTTGAATCCAAAATCATAATAAATTTGTGTCATTTTCGACAATTTGACAGGATTTTATTCTGAAACTATACATCAGAATGTATTGATACTAACTGGGTCACATTATCAGGTAATATACTATCACCCTGAAGTGGAATTATTCTTTGATAACAGGGCGTTTCCTTTTAAATTGAATCCAAAATCATAATTAATTTGTGTCATAATCAACACTTTGAAGGGCTTTTAATCTGAAACGATACATCAGAATGTTTTTGATACTTACTGGGTCACACTATGGGGTCATGTACTATCACCCCCCCCCCCCCCCCCCAAAAAAAAAAAATTCTTGTCTTAAGCTTACAATTGACAATTATTTGAGCTTTTATTTTGAAAGTACATATCACAACAGCTTACAATTGTCAATTATTTGAGCTTTTATTTTGAAAGTACATATCACAACGTCCGTTCATTTCCGTTGACGGTCTTTCGCTATGTACCCGACGGATGCTTTTATTTTGAAACCAGTTCTGAGACGTTGTTACCGTAAACCTGCTATAATCATGCACAGCAAAAAAACTGGGTTGGCTGGCTTGACTGTCGTTCACGGTGTGTTGGCTGACTGGCTGGACCGCAGTCCTCCCCACCACCTCCGGAGGTTCGGTTCTGGCAACCAGGCGGCGCGGGTAGAAGTTCACCGGACACCGCGGTGTAAACGCAGCGAACGAGTCTGCTTCATTTCGGGACACGTAACATCGGTTGTCATGACGCCTGCTCGCTCACCTGCCCGACACGACACCCCGTCGGGGACTCGGTAACGACGATAACAACGATAACAACGCCGTCTGTGACTCTTCTTTGTCCGTGTGCAGACAATGCGACCGCGCGGTGTCACGTGTGAGCCTCTGTTTACAAGCAGTGAATGTGCGTGAGCGCGTGCGTGCGCGAGCGAGCGTCAAATCCGGGGAGGGATTTCACTGATGCACCCTCCCCTTTCGTCCCCGGTGATGCCTTCACTTGTCATGAAAAAAGTCCGTCAAAAATAAACTTCTTCACAAATGTCACTTTTTTTAATCGACTAAAATGAACCAACTCATAAAGAGTGGATCGAAGAGAACAGTGGACATGATTCGCCCCACATAAAACATACACGAAAGGGTTTGAGAAAGAGAGTGTTGTGAAAGCTGACATTACACTTGAGACAGTCGTTTCTCCCAGGCGTCCTGAATGTACCATAACTACTCAAAGCAGACGACAGGGAAATAAGATTAAGTTTTCTATGCCAGTGATCAATTCTGATAATTAAATATTGTCTCAGTTAATCGCCATCTACTTTCTTTGTTTGTTGTGGAAAAAAAAACACCCCCTGCGTGTTCGCAAACGTGCACGCGGAGCATAAACATCTGCACGTGGGCAAATCTATGACGCAGATACGCAGGGAACGTGCTGAAGACGGGATGCTGTACGGCAACCCGGCTGAGTCAAAAGACATGACCGCCTGACATAAACAGATATAGCGAAGACTGAAGCCAAATCGATTATTTATGAATCACCAGATTTATAAAAATTAAAATCTCCATTAATTACTTAATTTATTTGAAATTAAAAATTAATAATAATAATAGTACAAAAAGATGTGGTTATTTTTATAAATATATTTTTATATTTTTAAATATTCCGCCACTTGTGGGGAAAAAAACTGCCAGATACCAAGTCAAAATTATGAGATAGAAAATCGTAATTTTGAGAAAATTAAGTCATAATTTTGAGATTTAAAGTCATAATATGAGATTTTAAATCGAAATAATAATTAGATAAAAAGTCAAAATTCTGAGATACTATTTCAAAATACTCTTATCTCATAATTTCGACTTTCCTGTTTCATAATGATGAGTTTATCTCATAATTTTGACATTCTGTCTCATAATTTCGACTTAAAATCTCATAATTATTATGTAGTATCTCATAGAAATATATATATATTGGCCACTAGATGGCAGCAACAGTACATCAAGTTTCAAGTTGGACATGTTTTCATGTGCTTAGCATCTTCAACCTATAGACACCATTGGTAAAGTGATTTATTTCTCACATATGTATTACTGTATTATTAGTGAAGTCCCACTTTGCCCGACTGCATTGACTGCTCTCTGTACTGCTAAGAATCTGGAGATATGACACATATTGTGATACTATGAGCAAG
Source organism: Microchirus variegatus (assembly GCF_963457635.1). NCBI lineage: Eukaryota > Metazoa > Chordata > Actinopteri > Pleuronectiformes > Soleidae > Microchirus > Microchirus variegatus. The sequence continues at coordinate 39,729,606 of NC_139802.1, forward strand.
GCCATATTTCCCCCTCCAAATATAGTCAATTTTAACCAAAACTAGCATATGTTATAGGCCTAATTAAGTCAAAGAGCCTCAAACCTGCTGCCATCTTGTGGTTGGAAGCTTAAATACAACACAATAAAAATACAATTGTGTATTTTGAGTGTTTCTGTAGGAATCTGTGCCCGTTCGTTTTGTAGATCATAGCTACATTTTTTTTTGTAAGCAATTGAATATTGGGCCAAAACATCATAAGTGCCTGAAAACGTCCAAAACCCACACTTACAATAATGTGGATGTTGATGCAGATAGTTATTTGACGAACATTTGCTCCCCAAACCTGGCTGTCACCATGACAACAGTGTTGTCAAAACATTTTTTGGTCCAAAATTTGACAAAAAACGACATATTATACTATGTAGAAATGTTGCCACAAAGTTGGAAGCATAGCATTGTCCAAAATGTGTTGGGAATAAGGGGAGTTTATTTGCTAAGGATTTACCGACAACATCCGTTCACTCTTGCAAGAAAAAAAACAAACAAATCAACGACACGTGCTGCTTTTGTTCAATTGGAAGTTTATTGCGACATAGAATTAATTTCTTTTAAGACAACAAGTACTTTTTGGAGTGTTAGGTACATCACAGCTGCTCTTCCGAGCTTTGTAGAAAGGTTAGTTTTTTACAGAGATCACTGTACTGAAACAGGCACTTAATCTTGGTTAAGGTTGGAAAGCTCATTTGTAATGTTATTATTTTTCTTTAAAAAAAAAAAATGGTCCTTAAGACAGAAATAACCATTATATTTGTTTTGGTATGTAAACTTAGGGGATGTGCGAAGTTTTGCCTCCTCACGCACCACCGCTTGGCTCCTTCCTTTCAGATGTTCACCTTCAGGGAGGGAGCTCATTGGCCCTTGTTGGCCTTGTCAAAGAGAGCCTTCAGCTGCTCCTGTGACGTGGCCTCCTTCTGCTGCATCAGGTCAGCGTGGCCTTTGGTGATGCCCCAGCCATCAGGCGTGGCCATGGAGGGGCAGCAGGGACGACCAGATGCAGGCTTCAGGTTCTCCCAGTAATCGCGACGGGCCCTGTAAGAACAGTACCATCGCACAGATCAGGAAAGATCTCCAAAAAAACGACATTCCCCCGCTTTATTGTGAAATTGCTCTTAAAGTGTTGGGGTGTGGAAAAGAAAATATCTTTACCTAGCTCTGACCCAAGGCTTGGTGTGCATCTCCAGTCCACCGCCCCAGCTGCCATGCTTCTCAGAGCCAGCAGGCAGGAAACCCCTCTCGGGGGCCAGCTCCTCGGTCAGGGCACGGACGTGATAGGGCTCGAATCCACAGCAGCCTCCGATATAACGGATTCCAGCTTTGTACGCCTCGCGCGCGTACTTGTGCATGTCCCACCTGGTCAGGATCCTTGGCTCCAGACCTGCAAAAGACGCAAAAACACTGTCGATGAGTCTGTGCCTCGAGTCATTCGTGACGAACCAATGTCGATGGGTGTTTGTACCGAAGGGGAACTCTGGCAGATCAATGAAACCCTGGCGGTTGCAGTCAGGGGTGTGGTAGGCCAGCGGCTGGCACATGTAGTGGGCCTTCAGGCCGGCCTTCTCCACTCCCGCCTTCATCATCTTCACGGTGTTCACGCAGGTCTCCGGGTCAAAGTGGCAGTTGATGCCCACAATCTGAGCTCCTGCAAAAGGGAAACACGAAGACCTGATCAGGTCTCAAAGCTTATCAGATCAGAAACTACTATAGTGTGGTAGTATATAACCCCCCTTTTTTATGGCAGAAATGGGCTTCCATAGGCATTTGTATGAAAAGGCATCTAGTCGGTAATTCATTATCCTCAGATGTGTGTGCAGGAGGCAGCCATATAGCTTTTCTAACCGTGCATCGTGTGTATAGTTTGTATCCTAATTTACCAACGTTGTAAAATAGGAAGGAATGTGGATCTGAAAGGGCCGTACATATTTAAATATATATATGTAGATTTTTAGCGCTGCAATTCACGAGTGTACTTGTTCGGTCCTGGAACCTGGAAATGATATTTCTTGAATTGTCCACAAACCAACATGATTCAGTTTTAGTGACTCTTTTTTTTGTTATATGGAGCAAAGAAACCAGAAAATCATCGTCAAAATAGTTGAGGATTAACTTCATGATCGATGAATCCAGGTCAGGGTCTGTGCAGGTTTCAACAAGTCAAATTTATTTAAGACTTTTTTGAAGACCATAATGAACACAATTTAAGACCCAATGGCAAAAAAAGTACAAATACATGAAGGGAAATTGGAGCCACAACTTGCAATTCGGCTTAGCTGTGGGCTATCATTAAGTTTCCTCCGCTGCTATGCTAAGCTGTAACGCAACCGCGGCGGCGCGCACAGCAAACTAGCTAGTGGTGCTCGATAAAATGTCCCTGGGCAGCACAAGTGACCTACTTTAGTTCCGTGTTGTAGTTATGTTATGGCAAATCCTCAAAAATAGAAAACATTTCAAAGCGAGACTGAAGTTTATGCATGTTTTAAATAAAAGTAACGTTATTACATTGTTAAGACCTTTCAAAACTGTATTTTAGACCTTTTATGAGATTTTAAGACATTTTAAGGCCTTAAATTCAAATGATTGGATTTAAGACTTTTTAAGACCCCGCGGATACACCTGCCAGGCACTCGGCTGCACCGGCAGTGCTTAGTCGCTATTGGTGGACAATGCATTTTTAACATCGGACGATGTGTGTTTGTGGGAAGCATTATTTAAAAACGCGACTGTGACAAATTTGAAAGAGTTTTGGCCACAGAGGCAGCACTCGCTCTGTTTAAACCGACAGGCTCGTCAAGCCCCGCCTCCAACCACCATCTATCCCCTCCCTGAATGGGGATATTTTAGTTGGAAAATTCCAAGTCTATGAAATAGTGACACATTTGTTATTCCAGACTCGTGTCCCAGGAGTCAAAGTCTAATTCTTATTTAGATTGAGTTTTTTTTTGTCGTACCAGCTCTGACGAGTTTGACGGCACAGTCTCCAGGGCTCACTCCATTCAGGTCTCCTTCAGGTCCAATGCAGAGAGTTGCAGCCACTGGTTTGCCGGAGGTCTTCAAAACCTGGACGGCCCACTCGGCCTCTTCCACATGCTCAAAGTACTGCGGGCAAACGAAACACATGAATTCATCTGATTAAAAGTGAAATTTGAAAAAAAAGTGAAACATCATTTTTTTTTTTATTATTTAAATTTTGAGTGTAGGGATTCAATTTGGGGAAATATGACGATTTGGTTTTTTTTTCAAATTAACATCGAAGATGGAACAGTCCAAAAATAATTAAATTGCAGAAATGCATCGTCTCAAATTGCAATATAAAAACATTAATTGTTCAACCCTAAATTCAAAGTTCAAAATACTGAAAAATGCCACCATCAACTGCCATCATCACCAATAATCACTTAGATTACCGCAACTGTGAACCATGAAACCCAGAAAGCAATCGGCCATTTTATCATTTACACCTGTGCTTTTTCACGACTCCGACTGTCAAAATGTACAACTCTCACAGAACATTTAAAGGCGCCATATGTAAGAATGTGGCCAAAAAAGGTTACTACACTCAAATTCAAAAATACCGAGGTCTTTTAGGTTTCGTTTTCTGACGTAACTGGCAACCCGTGGTTGCTCGGCAGCTGAGACTCTACTGACTGCAATGATTGGTAGATGGCGGTAGGTGGCGCCACATGCCAAAAACATGATTTCAAAACATAAACATGATTTGCAGTCTGCAAAATATATTTTTTTAATGCAAATATTTTGTCTGTACTGTTGTTGTTGGTGAGTTCAGTTTGTTATATGAACATTATTCCTGAGTCTCTGTGACATATTAGGAGGATTTTAAGGCCAGTTGCTTTCGATTTATTACATAATGCACCTTTAAGTGCATTTCAACTGTTTTAGTGAAATTTCTAAAATGTCAACAGATGGCGCCGTTGCTCCACAAAATAAAAATGCTGCTTGAGCACCGGTTGGCCTCCAGAATATGTCGCATCGCTGCCGAGTGCTGGAAAGCACTTGAAGGATCCACGTGAACAAGGCTGAGATATAAAACTATGAACTCCATTGATCATTTCCAAGTGAATGCATGGTTAAATCTGTGCATTCTGTGTGGGGAAAAAGGCTGCATTCACCTACACGTGATGCTAATTCCTACATGTACATTAGTTTCCCCCGATGAAAACCATTTTTCGAGTTGCATTTTTAGGTTTGGTACAGCTTAAGCTATTCATTGATCAATCTAGAAAATAATATGACAGTTTTATACGACAGAGCGACAGGTTTCTCTTCGGTGTATTTAACGTTGCGTTGCGCTTTGAGGAGGCTCACGTCGTGAAAAAGAACAATTTCTACGAGGAAAAGGTGCAAACCTGACTGTGTGCGACTGCACTCTGGGAAGTTGTGAAATGACATGGATCATGTAGCATAGACTATTTTTAAGTGAGCGTATGGTAACTCTAGCAGCCCAGAGACGGTGGAGCTATGAGAGGGCATCGGGGGGGGGTTGAGTTTACTACTACTACTCAGTAGTGAATTGGAGATGGAGCGACGCCGCTTCTCTGGGCTTCAAACTTTGCCATTTTGAAGTCACAATGTGTATTCTCTGCAGCTTCGATTCATGTGTGTTTGACTTCTGAAGCAATTCTCTTGGAAAACAATTAGATTTTGCTCCCTCAGTGACCTCAGGGCCTGTGGTGGATGCACACCTGGACCGAAACTCCCCCCGTTTGCTCTTCACCACGTACCTCCGCAATCAGGAAGTCCACATTTTTATTGACAAAGACGTCCATCTGTTTCTTGAAGATGGCCTTCACGTCGTCCTGGCTCTTGCAGCTGAGGTAAGACGGGGTCTGGGAGACGCCTCCGGCCACCAGAGCGTCGCCCTCGTTGGCGACTTCTCTGGCCAGGTCGCACGCCGCTTCGTTGATCTGTTGGCCCTATACGGGGTTCCAGAGAAAACGAGACGAGGGGACGCTCAGCTTTCACACCAGTGATGACCGACCATCTGCCATGAAAACATGCCAGAACCACCTCCTCCTTCCCCCCCCCCCCATCATTCAGGACTTCAGGATGGGACAGAGCAGCTGCAGCAGATCAGAGATCAAGATCTACTCACAGTGAAGCGCTGAGCGTGTCCCCTGTTCACCAGTTTGTCGTCACTGGCGTAGAAGGTGAACGTCTGCATGACATTGGAGCCTGCTCTCAGGAACTCCCTGTGCAGCTGGCGCACTGGAAGTGGGAAGAAATTGTGAGATTTCGGACGATGCAAAACAAATAAATCGCTCTCTCCACAAAAATCAAGATATTTGATGAACAGAAACTGCAAAAAAAAAAAAAAGTGTTTTCTGCATGATCTGTGAGTGTTTTGGTCAACACAAACCAAAAACACCGTGTTTTATATGTAATATACCACTAGAATATTCAGTTTATGTGAATGCATGACATGTGATTTTTGACCAAATAGCAGTTGTTGCAACTATCGATTATTTTCCAGAGCAACTCATCTGCCCATTATTTTCTCGATGAATCGATTATTTGTTTGATCCATAAAATGTCAGGGAATAAAAAAGCTTGTTTTTATTATTTAAAAAAACAACAACAAAAAAAAACCAACAACAACAACAACTCCGTACCGGCCTCCGGGTGCTCTGCAGCAGCCTCAGGTGTCCACGGTCCTGCTTTCACATAACCTCTCTTCTCCAGGGCGAAGACGAAGCCTCCGTCCCCGATCACCACTTCTCCTGCCTCCAGACGCTCCAAGATGCCCTGGCGCGCGCGCGTGGAAGGAAGCAAAGAGCGTCACAAAGTTGCGCTCACACGGACACGCTGCAAACGCGCAGCACAACCTGTGACATTTGCGCTGCGCAGTGCGCATAAGAAAACAAACAAACAAACAAACAAATTCAAGTGTCAGAATCAGAATCGTCTCACTTACTCTCTTTTCTCCAGCTGGTGCCATGGTTATTGCAGCAGTGACCGGCCCAGTCTTCCCAACTACAGCGTCCTTCTGAGTTTGGAAAGGGCTTTGAGGAGGGAGCCATGCTCAATTTATAATCAGAGAGGGGCGAGGTTGTCATGATGTCACCAAGAACCGCCCGCCTCTTACACAGCCTCCCTTCTTCTTCTGCTCCTGCTGCTGCTGCTTCTCCTTCTGTGTAAGCCCTCCTTCTTTATCACTAACAGTTTGCACAAATTAACCCACTGCTCTGCAGAAATACAACTGTTAATGTTTTCTTTTTAAACGTACAAGGGAATAACAATGAAAAACTCAAAGAGATTCAGGATCATGGGGCCGTACACTGCACTCTTAGAAATAAGGGTTCCAAAAGGGTCAATTCTACAAGGGCTGAGGTTCTACCTGGAACCATTTGCTTCTGAAAAACCCTTTCTTCAGGAAAGGGTTCTTGGTAACACTAATGGTTCCAGTAAGAACCTTTTTGATCCAGAAAACCCTTTAAAACTGCTTTCCTGAATAAAGGGTTTTAAAAGGGTTCTGGTTCCACCTGGAACCAAAAAGGGTTCTCCTATGAGGACAAGTCGAAGAACCTTATATGGTTCTATGGTTGCACTTTTATTTCTAAGAATGTATTAGCTTAAATCATAAATGGCTGCAATCTCAGAAGAACACTCTTCAACGCTACACTCTTAGATATAAAGATTCCAAAAGGGTCCTTCTACAAGGGCTGAGGTTCTACCTGGAACCAGTTGCTTCTGAGAAACCCTTTTCCCCGAAGAAAGGGTTTTTCAAGGGTTCTTGGTTGCATTAATGGTTCCAGTAAGAACCTTTTTGATCCAGAGAACCTTTTAAAACCGCTTTCCTGAATAAAGGGTTTTAAAAGGGTTCTTGGTAACGCTCAGGTAGAACCTTCTTATAAAGGTTCCACCTGGAACCAAAGAGGGTTCTCCTATGAGGACAAGTTGAAGAACCTTATATGGTTCTACTTAGCACTTTTATTTCTAAGAGTGTATTAGCTTTAATCATAAATGGTTGCAATCTCCTTCTACAACGGATGAGGTTCTACCTGGAACCATTTGTTTCTGGAAAAATCCTTTCCCCGAAGAAAGGTTTAAAAAAACCCTACACTCTTAGAAACAAGGGTTCCAAAAGTGTCCTTCTACAAGGGCTGGGGTTCTACCTGGAACCATTTGTTTCTGGAAAAATCCTGGAACCATTTGCTTCAGAAGAAAGGTTTTTTCAAGGGTTCTTGGAAACACTAATGGTTCCAGTAAGAACCAGTTTGATCCAGAGAACCATTTAAAACTCCTTTCCTGAATAAAGGGTTTTAAAAGGGTTCTTGGTGGAACGCTCCAAAAGGGTTCCAGGTGGATAAAAGGTTCTACCTGGAGCCAAAAAGGGTTCTCTTATGAGGACAAGCCGAAGAACCTGATATGGTTCTGTTAAGCACTTTTATTTCAAATAGCATGTTTAATTTGCAGCTTCCCAGCACCTCAGTGTCACCTGTGCTTGACTATTATGGATGCAAATGTAACTATAAAGTGCATTGATTATTGTCGTGTTATTTACACCAAATCTGCATTTTTTTCAAGAGGGCAGTCAACACATACAAGTGTCATCATTTGCACTTTTGTTCTCAAAGGGAACATCTCAGTATTGTAGCAGAGGAATTTCACCTGCCAGCTTTGAAACTCTTTGGTTTTTCCACGACTGTGTCCTTTTCCAACATGGTTGTTAACTTAGTACTTTGTTAGCGTGTCAAGAAGAGTGTAAACAAGTCTTTCTTCTCTTGGATTCTTCATCAATGTCTGGCACAACCTGAGTGACAGGTTTTTTTTCTGTTTTTAAAAAATGTAAATTTTGAAATGAAGGCAAGTTGGAATGTCTCATTTTGCAAATGCTGCAGGAGTGGCCATGGCACAGTCCTACGCGTTGTGGCCGCCCTTCAAGCCTCCGTTGCACAGTCCCTTTTCCTTCACATAATCCTTGCCGTTCTTCTAGTTCACTCTGAGAAATAAGGGTTCCAAAAGGGTTCTACCTGGAACCATTTGCTTCTGTAAAACCCCAGGTAGATAGCTCAGGTAGAACCTTCTTATAAAGGTTCCACCTGGAACCAAAAAGGGTTCTCCTATGAGGACAAGTCGAAGAACCTTATATGGTTCTATGGTTGCACTTTTATTTCAAAGTGTATTCGCTTTAACCATAAATGGTTGCAATCTCAGAAGAACGCTCTTCAACAGTACAGTCTTAGAAATAAGGGTTCCAAAAGAGTCCTTCTACAAGGGCTGAGGTTCTACATGGAACCATTTGCTTCTGAAAAACCCTTACCCCGAAGAAAGGGGTTTTGCAAGGGTTCTTGGTAACACTAATGGTTCCTGTAAGAACCATTTTGATGCAGAGAACCCTTTAAAACCCCTTTCCCGATTAAAGGGTTTTAAAAGGGTTCTTGGTGGAACCCTCTAAAAGGGTTCCAGGTGACAAAAAGTGTTCTCCTTTGGTAATCTTCCCTGATTGGCCATCACCATATCCCCTGCATATTGTACGACGTAGTATTCGGGCCAAACTGAGAAACAAAAAAGATTTAATCTTTCGAGAATAAAGTCATAATATTGTGAGAATAAAGACTGTGACAAGATGAAAAACTCATTTTAAAATCAAATTAAATAATGACACAAAATCTATTCCAATCCAATATTATGATTTACAAAGTGAGGAAGATGACTGAAGTGCTCCGCTGCTGATGTATACACGCAAACGCTCCCTCTGAGAGTATTGCCTTTCCTTTAAAGTTGAGATACCAATTCCACACCTGTCCACCAGGTGTCCTCGTGGAGTTTTCCTGCACCTGTCACCTGAACCTGCTGCAGTCTGTAAATGTCAGTGTCTTCAGTCAGTTTATTCTTTAACAAGCTTTAACAAGACAGAATGAAATCAAAGCACGTCCGTTAACCCTCAGGACAATATTTAATCTTTATTTTTGCAATAATTCAATAATGAATCAAAGGCTAAAGTTAGACACATTTACAAGAATGGTCTATTTGTCTTCCCACTTTCATTTAAGAAACAAAAAAAAAATCAACCATTAGAGGCCACGACGACACAGAAAAGCACTATTTATGGAGAATAGAAATAAGTTAGATTGTGTTGTGCAACATTAGTCAAAAAGAAAAACATAAATGTATTACCACACGCTGGTCTTTCAGCCCAGATCACCATGGTGATGAGATTATCTTCTTATAATATAAGCCAAAGATTAACACCACAGAGAAAGTCAAGTCAACTTTATTTCTAGAGCACATTTAATAAAAAAACAAACAAGCTTGACCAAAGTGCTTTACAGATTTAAAGGTACAGCAACGTGACATGTATAAAACATACAATTAAAAATAAACAGTAAAATACTGACATGATACAATACACATTTTAAAATCGATCCTAAAATGATCAGGAAACCAGAAAAGAGAAAAATTATTATGATTTCAATGGTGTCTTTATTCATATATTTAAAAAAAAAAATTACTATTTGCTCTTTTTCCCCCTCGGGTCTGTTTCATGTATTTGTTTTGTGTTTGTTGATAATAGTGGGTGTGCTGCTAATTCATCTTACTAAGTACGGTGGCCCTGAAAGCACAAAAAAACTCAATCGCAGTTCCAGTCCTCTTCTTGAGTTTATCGTTAGGTTTATCAATAGAACTGATGTTTTCGCTGTCAAATCATCTGTGAAATTTGAACGAGTTCACTTTAAAAATGCATCTCAGAGTTCACATAAGCCAGCTATCAGGGTTAACATCCAGTTCAAACCCGTTTAAGGTCGTCCCAGGTGGGTTTAGAAGCTGTGACGCAATAAAAGGCTCAAGGGCCAAATCAGAGATAAATGCTTCTTTAAACCAGGGCT
>NC_139802.1:39744489-39919489 GCF_963457635.1 Microchirus variegatus
GACATATTAGGAGGATTTTATGGCCAGTTGCTTTAGATTTATTACATAATGCACCTTTAAACTTCTACCAAAGTCTAAAATATAACACATTTGCTGTACTTGAGTATCAAAAAGTGTACTTCCTGGTTCCGTTGGTCTACAGGACTCCACGTAACAGCTTGTGAATGGGTGAAAACTGTAGCGTAAAGCAGTTCATCAAGACTAGAATAGTTCAGATCATTACCAACTCTTCTTCTTCTGATTTTAATTGGTAGTAACGAGTAACAAAGATAGTTGGACGAAGTGGAGTAGAAGTCAAAGTTGCTAGAAATATAAATAACAAAGTAAAGTACATGTAGATATGTGAATTTTGTACTCGAGTACACTTTTTGGTCACTTTTTTTTTTTAAACACAATTCTGTTCGATGGAAACTCTGAGCAATTTCCAGAAAATATCAGGACATCCGTCAGAAAGCTGCTAATGTTAAAAGTGTATCATTTAGGAATAATATCACGATTGGAGGAGACAACTGGAGAGTTCATCAGCAAAGACCCAGATAATGTTTCCTTCAATCGTCGGTGAAAAAAAAAGGGACAATGTGGGCTATGTAGGAAGGACAATATAAGATGTAATGTCACAAATATTTTGAGCAAAATCTGTAAAAATCTGTAAAATATACAAGAGCTGACTTGGCGGAGGCCTGCGCTCTCCCAGTGCTTTTCTAATTATCATTCGTTGCTGTGGTTGATTTAATACAAAATAACTTAGATAGAATTGAGTATTCCAAACTGAAACTAATGTTGCTCTGCACTTTCTTTATGTGTGAATAAGCAATCGTCATCATGGTGAAGCGTAAGTGTTTTTTCTGTGTTTCAGGCTGGTTTGACAACATACTACCATCCTGGCATCAACCTCAAGAAAGTCCACTATGACAGCATTAAGCTGTACGAGAGTTTGGAGGCTGAAACCGGACAGGTGAGATGCTTTCGCCCGCTCGTCTCGCCTCGCCTCGACTCTGACGCGCGCGGCGCGCTAACGTTATAATGTCACGTTTTTTCTCGATTCTCTGCAGGCGGTGGGCTTTCACCAGCCGGGCAGTGTCCGTATCGCTTCGACGCCGGCTCGCGTGGATGAGATGAAATACCAGATGACCCGCACGCACTGGCACGTGACGCCGCAGTCCATGATTGGACCTGAAAGGGTCCAAGAGCTTTTCCCTCTGGTCAACGTAGACAAGGTGTGTATGAATCGCCGTGCGTCTTATGAATTAACAACGGATTGGCTGCAGAAGTTGGATATAATGTTGAAACGGACTCTGCAAATCTGGTCGGTTTTTTTGGAAGTCGACGGCTCTTCTTCTTCCGTCTCCTCTTGGGCCTTTTTCCCATTCCAAAGAAGCTAAATTTTGCTAGCTTGTAGGCTGCCTTTCAGACCCTGATAATTAATAAAATATTTTTCTTTTATTCTGTCTTTCTGTGGGCCCACTACCAAATGACCGATGGACCGGTAGAGGTTGTGGCCCGGTGGTTGGGGACCTCTGCTGTAAACCACTCAGAACTAGTGCAGTGCCCGTGCAAAATCTGTTTTTGGGTTTGTTTTTATTATATTGTTGGTTTGGTTCTTTTAACAATATCTTTTGCATAACTTATCCAAACAACGCCACTACCCGTAGCAAGACACCTGTCGAGTTTGAAATCAATCGGACCATTGGTTCGAAAGATATGCGAATAACACACAGACGGACAGATGTTCCTGGTTCCTGATATTATTGACAATCAGGAAACGATGAGTGGGTTGATTTCGTATAACTTGTACCCTCTCGCTGATGTGCAGTGTTCTGTATAATTCCAGGTGCTGGCCGGTCTGCACACACCAGAAGACGGCCACATCGACCCGTACTCTCTGACCATGGCGCTGGCTGCCGGGGCTCGTATGTACGGCGCACTGATCTACAACCCTGCCCCCGTCACTGCCCTCAAACCGACCGCCGATGGCAAGTGGGACGTCGAGACTCCTCATGGAACGATCCGCGCCAATCGGATTGTCAACTCTGCAGGTTTGTACTTCATCGGGCAAATCTGATGACGGTGCGTTTGTCGTTTTTGGGTGTGTACGTGTTAGGGGTCGATACTCGATATTTGAATTAACAAATTAACGAAGTCCCTGCCAGTTTCGCTCGCTGGGCGTAGCTACTTCATGCTTCCTTGAGGTGGCAGGGAAACTTGGGGCGTATTTTACCTGGCTGAAGAACAAACGAGTTTACAGCGTGTAGAAAATGGTGTAGAAAGCTACGTTAAGAGATGTTCCATCCACATTCAGCACATAGACTTTATGCACTTTGTTCTCTTTGTGGTGAATAAGTCGAGAAATCCTGTATTTTTAACTTTTTGGGGACGATTCGTTTTCTTCAGTTGGACAGATATCGCGATGTATGGCTATTTGATTGTCTTGATGATTGAAGATGATGATTATCACAGAATCTTTGTATGGTGATATTATCGGTGTTGTGGACCACGTATCTTGAGGTAACTTGTGATTCCCACCCCTAGCACGTACGTTGAAGGCCACCATCTATCTATAAAGCAAGTTGTGTCTGTGACGGGCATATCTCGCTGACTGTTACTCAGATGGCCCGAAGACTTTGGATATGGGTTGAGCATGGCCCGATGGTGTGCATCCTTGATTTTCACATTTGTTGGAGGAATTTTAATTTTCACTGATTTATCACGCTACACCAGGCAGCCAGCGGCTCATCAGCAGCAGCTGCGCTGTCTGGAGCAGGGGTGTCCGTTCACCAATACGCGAGCACACATTTATTTTTGCATTAGCATGCTACTACTTTGCGGCTAACTTGGCGAACCCGTTTCCAAAGGTAAGCTAGCGAGGCTACGATTAGCATTAGCATAGGGCTAACATAATACAAACAGTGTGCAAACTCATTAGGCACAACGCGAATGTTTTCATTTTCGATTAGCATTAGCTTAGCTAGCTGTTTTGTGACCGTCAGCCACTGGCTTTGTTTGTGAAACTCGTTGCTAGCATGCACACATACAAAACATACTTATTTAGTGCCAGTTTAAACAGAAATGAAACGGTTTTATGGATATTCGATGAGCTCTGATGGATTATTTGGATCTAAGAGGGGTTTGATCTTCATGTGATCATTCTGGTCCACAGACACGAGTCACTCGTCTGACCTGAACATCCCAAAGTCACTGCTCTATAAAACACCTTATCTTGCTGTTATACAACAGCAGCAGACCTTTGCCCACACTGACCACTGCTCGCTTGAACCGGGTCAGACCAGTTCTGGGGGGAATTTGTTGACACTTGCTGCTGCTGTTGCTCTTTTGTCTGGCGAGGTTCAAGTGTTTGCTTTAGTCTCTGCACCCCCGGACCCCACACACCCACTGTAGAAGATATTGTATAACGCCTAATTGTCTTGATTTACAGGTGCAATGGCGAATGATGTACCAAGACATATGATTGTGAATTGTCATCCGTACATGTACTGTAGGTTAGGGCTCAGGGACAACCACTCAAGCATACAGCATACACAAACATAACACATCATATAAAATATACTTTTAAGTGTGATATAAAATAACATAATCTGCTAATTCAATAGAATCCATGAAGTGCCGTTAGGCAACAACAATAGTTCCGCCAAAGTTCCAGGGATCAATGTCTTCTGCCAACGGTAATCGCAATCTGAATCAGTTTTTATTGCCCAGTAGTTTTAAATTAAAGCAAATTAAGTGAAGATAAAAACAAACATTTGAAAATAAAATTTGTAATTATATAAGCATTTGTGCAGTATATGAAAAAGCAGTCTGCACATAGGCCTATAGATATATGTACAGTACAGTTATGGTAGTAATAGTTGTCAGTATTATACGTTTATGATGGCAGAGGTGTTTCCTCAGGCCCAGAACATCATAATGTATGTGTATAAGTATTTGTACTGTCTTTCTTCCTTAAATCAAAGAAAGTATAATGCAATAATACATATTTGTCATGTCCAGATCATCATAGGATGACAGTTTGACCACAATCTGCCTGTCAGTGTCTCCTGGTGTATATGTAGTAATAGTAGTAGTGACAGATAGTGGGTTTCAAATGGCTTTATCTCTGTTGCAGTGTGTAAAACTTCACTTCCAAGAGTGCTGGAGAATCTGTGTAGACTTCAGTTGGCACCAAAACTCAAAAGACATCAAGTTTGTCCTTTGTGGCCTCTGTGGCGCTGAACCAGCTCCTAAAAATCTCATTCTGCAGTAACAAAAAACAGCAACACGTACATGCACAACGTTTATCCACAAGTTATTTCGTCCATAAACCTGCATTTTGTGCAAAAAGCAGTGCTTCGATGGTGTCTGCAGTGCAAATGTCGCGTCGCACCCGACTGTAAAAACGGCATCATTAAAACACCAGTCTATCAAACGGCTCATTCATATGTCGCTGCTCCACGTTTTTTCTCCCTGAATCTGCACATTCTGTTCTCTGGTTGAAGTCAGTTACGGTGTGGCGGGGGGGCTCTCACTTGCGCCTGACGGCCAATCCAAGTTGTCCAACCCTGTAAATTTCATCCAATCTTTAGGCAGCAACACATTCACTCCTTCCGACGGTCACATTTTTAGATTTATTTTGCAAAAACACTCTAGGTTTCATCTAATGGCGTGTTTCCACAAGCCATACTCACCTCAGGACGGCACAGTTAAATAGCATAGTACCTTTTTATCAGTACCTGCTCTGGCGAGTGCCATCACAGGAAGAGACGTCCGACACGCTGAACTGTAGACTGTAGATTTAACTATTCTTAAAATGTGGATAATTCTCCAAAAAATACCAGAAAAAAATCTCAATATTTAACAGAGGAGTCTGGTGTATTTAGGGAAAAGCACTGCTGATCACGAGCATAAACCTTGCTGCTGTATTTGAGTGCAGTGACTGTGTCGGACGGAGTCTGTGTACCCTTGTATATACAGTTGAGTACCAAGTACCAACAGAGGAAGCCCGTGTACCACTGGCGGAACACGTACCGCAGTTTGAGAAGCAGCAGGAATTCAGAGTTTCTTTAATTTCTACTGCACTTGTTGACTCTGTGCACTATTCCTGTACAAGCGAGTGAATGGCCCCAGTGTGCAGGCAGCTGTAAACATGTGCTCCTCAACGTGGTGTTTACGCATCCCCACCCCGTCCTTCACTGTGGGATAAAGTTCACGTGTGGAGCTTATATTACACGGCCTGGATATAAATGGATGTAAGGGTTTTTATTTTTAATACAATGCATACGATCACTATCAATATCAGCAAGATTTAAAACTTTGTATGGAGGTTGTTTTTCGTGGAACACTTGTTATGTAGACACGTTGCTCTTGCAACACACAGATGAAGATAAGCAGTATTGATTAACAGGTCCTCATGGTCCAGGTGACTCTGGTCACAGGAGCTAAATTGACACAAGCCTATATTGATTTTTGTTGCGTTCTGGGCCATGTCCTACTTATAGATTCAGAACACTGTTTGCATTGTGGATATTAGTATGCAAAACAGTTTATGCTATATTTGTCATTTGCTATATAGTGTGTATATATATATGTTTGTTTGTATGTGGCCCTGCGATGGACTGGCGAACTCTCCAGAGTGTACCCCGCCTATCGCCCTATGTCGGCTGAGACACCCAACGCGACCCTCCCCGGTGGAGGATAAATCGGTAGATAATGGATGGATATATACATGGCTAACAAGGGAGTTAGCAATGTAGCTTTGATCCTAGCCCATGAAGTGCTTCGTATACAAGGAGGAGGAGCTTAAAGTCAACTCAAATGTTCACAGGGAGCCAGTGTAGGGCGGTCAAAACTGGACTCGTGCTCGCTCTTCCTGGTTCTGGTTAATAAACGAGCTGCAGAGGTTTGGATGGGCTGATCATGGTCTGTCAGTGGTTTTCTTTGGGAAGCCAATAAAAAAACCAAAACAAAAAACATTACAATAGTGAGGTCTGTTGTCCAGATGTCCAGCAAAAGAGGTGTGTTTTCCGGAGGGACTTAAAAAGTCTCTACAGAGTCTGGGCTGTACTTGCATGAGAAGGTAGACCAGGGGTCATCAACCTTTTTGGAGACCGAGCGCGACCTGAAGGGTTGAGAATAATACGGAGGCCTACCATATTTACATTTTATGCAATTTACCAATTAACTAATGAATATTATGCATTCAATTGCATACACATCCATGTCTCAGTCAGGTCAAATCTTTGTCAGCCATTAAAACTGTGCAGGCACCTTATTGGTGATCACTGAGGTAGACTATTCCAGACACTGAAAAAGGCTCAATCACCGCTGGATTTGCATCTTGTTGTAGGGACATCCAGGAGCGAATGGTTGGAGGATCTTTTTAACTCTATCAGGAGTCTGGAGATGTATCAAATCACACAAATAAATCGAGGCCAGCCCATTTAAAACCTTAAATCCTGACCTGGACAGGAAGGCAGTGGGGAGGGAGGGAGGGCAGAAGATGAGCTGCTGCATTTTGCACGAGCTGCAGATGATGAAGACGAATGGAGAATTACAGTTGTCCGGTTATGTACACTTAGAAATAAGGGTTCCAAAACCCGAAAGAAAGGGTTTGTCAAGGGTTCTTGGTAACACTAATGGTCCCAGTAAGAACCATTTTGATCCAGAGAACCCTTTAAAACCCCTTTCCTGAATGAAGGGTTTTAAAAGGCTACTTGGCTCCATTTTTGGAACCCTACAAAAGGGAGCCAAAAATGGTTTCGTCTATGAGGACAAGCCGAAGAACCTCATATGGTTCTACTTGGCACTTTTATTTCTAAGAGTGTAGTTAAAAACATGAGTAACTCTATCAAAGACTTTGTTGGGGAGGTAGGGTTTTATCTTTGCCAAGAGATGTAGCTAGAAGAAGAAAACAAAACCATGGGCCATTAGAGCAGGTTATCATCTGTAAAACAATGGAGCAGCATGTACAGTGCAAAGAGAATGTGGCCTAAAATAGAGGTCAGTAATGACTGGGTAGAGGATCTCCGTCTGCATTCAGGTCTGTTGGGGATCATGAGGTCAAATATATGCTGGAGCCAGCCTCCTGTTAGCTGTAGATGTATTTTCTTTATATTTTGTTGACTGGTTAGTTGGTTGGTACTGCTGTTTAATGACTGTTAGAATCCATAAAGTTGCATTTGCCATCATCTGGATTCTGAATTCGTCCTCATCTTGTTGAGTAAGGCATGAAAAGATAAGAATGACCTAATTTTGAAATGTTGAAAAACAGAATTAAAATGGCAGTTGAAAGCTTTGCTTTTAGACACAGAACTTGCTGAACAAAGTAGAGACCCAAACAGCACTAAAAGAAAGATGGAATCCTAATGTTATTCTTGTCAATATTTCTGTCAGCTGACTTTTATTTCGGCCTCATTTTGCGACTGCGTGTGAAAGGCTTTACCGTTTCTTAAAGCCAAACCCTTACGGCAAGATACTGTCTTATGCTAATGCACCTGAATAATATCCTGTTTGGTCACAAGCAAATAAAATGTGCTTTGGGGCGACTCGGCACAGCAGCTGAAGCTGCTTTGACTGAACTGCTGAACATTTGGTTGCAGTTTACCTGCCCTTTTGCCCTTTACTTTTGTACCACGCTTGAAACGCAAAGATGGTAATGGGGAGAATTCTTGTGGTCACCGCCCTTCAAAGTCTTTTCCTGTGGCTGATAACAACAATATTATTGCTACATTTTTCTGTCTGTGAGAGTTTGTCCATCTGTCTGGATTTCTGTATATCTTGTTGCTAGTAGTCTGAATGTGTACTTATTTCTAATCTGTTGGTACATTATGTCTTGTCTAGTTTACAGTAAATCTGCGCACACATCCAGTCCCTGCGTATGCTCCCTGTAGCCCAACACTCCAGTTGGTGGTTTCGCCATTGTTTTTGTCAAAAGAGACATCGTAGAAGATGGTAACCATGAAAACTTGCTCAAAGTTACAAGTAGATGCAAAACTCTGCTGGTAACCACTAATGCAGATATGTCTGCTACTTCATAGACTGAGCTAAAAGCTCCTAAAGCAAGTTCCTGTTGCTGTTTTTTCCAAATATAAAGCATGGAGTGATAAGGTTGTTAACTTAGCATAAGCATGGACATGCCCACCACACCGAGTACCACCATAGTTGATCCCGCTTCTGTTTGTTTTTCAGGGTTCTGGGCCAGGGAAGTGGGTCAGATGATTGGGTACGAACACCCGACCATCCCTGTGCATCACCAGTACGTAGTGACGGCAACTGTTCCAGAGGTGAAGGCTCTGAAAAAGGAACTGGCCGTCATCAGAGACCTGGAGGGATCTTACTACTTGCGGCAGGAGAGAGATGGTCTGCTGTTTGGCCCGTATGAGCAGATGGAGAAGATGGTGCTGCAGGACTCCTGGGTCAGAGATGGTGTTCCTCCAGGTCTGGATGAAGCCGTGTCCGCTCTTTTCCGTTCTGTTCTTCAATACCTGTGGTTTTTACGTGTCGTGTATCCTTCCACTGTGTGCAGGTTTTGGTAAAGAGCTGTTTGAGTCGGACCTCGACAGGATAATGGAGCACGTGGAGATGGCCATGGACATGGTCCCTGTGCTGAAGAAAGCGGACATTATCAACATCGTGTCCGGACCAATCACATACACCCCTGACCTGCTGCCCATGGTGGGACCACAACAGGGAGTTCGCAACTACTGGAATGCTATTGGCTTTGGGTATGTGTGGAATTTTTAAAGGTCCCATATTGTGCACAATCAACTTTTTAACTATTTAAATCCTTATATTTGGGACTCTGGACGTCCTCTCAGCCGGCAAAGTGTGAAAAAAGATGAGGCACTCATGTTTTTGTGGTCCTCCTGGGACTGGGACGTCACGATGCGCAAAATTCCTGGAATTGTTGTCTCGCAGAGATCCGCTTTGTCTGTAAAAAAGCGGTATCCTAAAACCAGAAGTCTATTCTTGGCTCCACAGTGCAGCACAGAGTCCTACACAAACATCCAGCCTCAGAGTGTTTATCTGTCCAGTGGATACATGTTATATATGACGGCAATGTGCCTGCTAGAGCCTGCGAATGATCACTTTTCCAAATGCTAACTGCTGTTAGCTCCCAGTAGCCTCTTTGGCTGATCATTAACTTGGAGAAATAGGATATAATATGGAACCTTTAATGCTTCATTGACATGGGCCCTCGTTCTAGTATGACCAGAACTACGGGCATGTACAAGAATGCAGAAATGTGAAGCAGCTATTCGTGGATGTGGAATGCAGTAAGTATGACCCGGCCCTAATGGTGACAGTGCAGAGTGCAACAAACAAGGACCTCTCTCTCTCAGGGGACTACGGTGGTGCACCACTAAGGGTGCTTTCACACCTTCAGGATTTGGTGCGCACCAAATGTGTTTGGTGGTTTCTTCCAGGTTTCTTAATGGGGAACCAAGATGCGTTGCTAACCAATGTTCTCTGATCTAAAACATCAGGGGTGTGTCGACTGGAGGAGCTGAAGGTGTGGACTTTGGTCACTTAAGTGGGGACCAAAGTCCACAAACGTCACTGTTCGTCAGTATTTGTACAGAATATTAACGTAAACTCAGTGTTATTAAACTCCCTGTTCAACAAACATGAACATAAGCGATGTTCACCCGTTTTGGCCAAACCAAAAGTGCGCATGAGTCCATTGGTGAAGTCTCCTCACACATTCTCACCTGTACATTTTATTGAGAACCAAAGTTCAAATCAACAACACTTGTCCCTAACGTCAACCAAAGGAAATTGCAAACTGGGTTACATTAAAATCTTGTCCCTTATGTGTTCAGGTACGGAGTTATCCATGCTGGTGGTATTGGCAAATTCCTAAGTGACTGGATTAGGAATGGAGAGCCTCCCTACGACCTGATCGAGTGCGACCCCAACCGCTATGGCAAATGGGCGGATGTGCCTTTCATGTGTGCCAAAGCCCGAGAATCCTATGGCTTCAACAACGTGGGTAAGGTCAATGTGGGTTCTGTTACATTTTTCTTTTTAAAACACTACTTAACTCTGTGCTGCCCCCGCAGTCGGTTACCCCAAAGAGGAGCGTTTCGCCGGCCGGCCAACCAGCCGAACAAGTGGCGTTTATGAGCTACTGAAAGGCAAAGGCTCCATGGGCTTTCATGCTGGCTGGGAACAACCACACTGGTTCTACAAAGCTGGAGATGACACTGGATACAAGTAAGGCCTCATCACGAGTCTCTTTTCAGACCTATACAGCCAACAAGAGGTTTTTTCTTTTGTTATGCAACTGCTTTGACTTTAATTGCCGTTGCTGTCCTCCAGCCAGATCGCTCAGATTCCTGCTCTAGATCCACACCGCATCCTCCTTCCTGTTTTTTTTTTTCCCTTCGCTGCTATGAGAAGAGGGATAATGCAGTGGTGGCTCCTGCATACAGATGCATAAAGGACGAAGCAACAGTAGTCTGTGGCAGAGATCAACAGCAGGAACTCTAAATGCATGCATATAACATAGAAATAAACATAAATGCCACAGTAAACGTTTAAAGACGCAGTGTTCCACGGGAAAACATAACGTACGCAGAAGAGCAAGAACACGTTCTCACATAGAGCTCCCTCACAACAAACAGTCGTCTCTTACTTCACACTGCACCATTTGGATGTGTAAATAACACTCCGAACCAACAACGTAAATCAAGAGGCTTTCCAGAAAGGAAGTTGTAATATTATGGAAACCCCGAATAATATTACCCATTAATGGGATGACTTACTTTCACTCCACCACCACAAAATCCGCTTTCAGTCCATTTCAGATCAAGCACAATAAAATAACTTCTTCAACGGTCACCATGTTTGTTGATGTCTGCAACTTGGCACTCGGCACTACCCCCAAGAGGAAGTATTTTGTAACGTCTGCAGACGATAATAGAGTATAAATGGGCCTTGTTAAAAACTGCGTGAGATTTTTTTTTTTCAGCATTATTGATCGGATCGTCATGACATTAACGCAAACATCCATGTTCCTTTTAGTGATTCGTTGTAGTAACTGTGGATGTTACGCCAGTGCCAGGGAAAACGTTAAATGTGTCCAAGACTTTGCTTCTCCGTGACGATCAAATACCTTCGAAAATGTATTACATTAATCAACAACTGCCTTAGTTATATTTAAGTTGTAGTATCCAGAACTTAGAAAACATACCGACACACATTCTGAAGGACTTATTTGAGCTCCCTAAACCTAACCCTAATTTCCAGGAATAGGACCAGGTTGTAAGATTACTATTATTGTTATTATAGCACACAGCAGCTGCTCAGTTTCCCAACAAAATAGCTAATTAATAATAACTAATAACTTTCTTCCTCCATTACCTCCATCCCCAGAATATGTCAACAAAATCTCCATCTTTACCGTTTGAGCAGCTAACGAGATACATTCAGCGACTCTGGTAAAATCCATTATGTTTATATATGCTTTGCTCAGAGGAGGAGCTTCAAGATGCGTTCAAGGAAACCTCATAATCGTCATCACTTCAGACACTTCTCGTTTGAGCCTTGGCATTCAGACCTGACGCAATCCACACACTGTGCTTGTCCCTAGGCCCAGTTTCCGTCGCACAAACTGGTTCGAACCGGTCGGCAGAGAGTGCAAGCTGATCACGGAGAAGGTGGGCGTGATCGACCTGACTCCTTTTGGCAAGTTCATCGTGAAGGGGAAGGACTCGCTCAAGCTGCTGGACCGCCTCTTCGCTAACAACATGCCCAAGGTAGAAATCCTATGTGCTGAAGTGCAGTGAATGTTGGGGTTAGAGGTCAACGGCTTCGGGATGCAGGATGTGTCCTTGTGCGTTTAAAAAAAGCTAAATCAACGATTCAGTTCGTACAGATTAAATTGAACTAGTTCTAGTAATGAGTTGAATTTTTAATTGATTTGATTTGTACAGTGAACATTTCTGGACAAATGTATTCATTGCGTCCAATCGCAGCAATGCAATGTCACCAGGGGCGTATCGCTAAATGTGTGATCGAGTTATGACGGGTTTGATCCAGCTGGAGACTGGACATAAACTGTACACTACAACCTTAAGAGGCTGCACATGGTCCCGTCTGTCACTTTCTGGCAGATGGTCGACCTATGCCCGACACCTGTCAGACAGTCTGCGACTGAGCAAAAAGCTGACACAGCACTGATCTGTTCGGTTCACCAGGGGCGTTCATTGAACTGTTGTACCAGTTCAACGTAATTTGTCATTACAAAGACATTGGCATGCCCAAAAAGTGTCTCAATCTCAATAGTTTTACATAAAAGTGCTTCAAAAGCTACCACCAGTCATGCTGTACTGATGGAGAGGTCATGTGCTGTAGGCCCATATTTCACCTAACTTGAATTGTGATTGATTTAGTTCAGTATTACCAAAAAAATGAATTACGATCAACAGGGGGATTTTTGGTACGAGTCAGTTTTTAGTCCCGCTTGCCCTGGACCCACAAAATCTTTTGCCTTTTTTACCACCTTATCACCTGCTCATGCACACCGCTGCTGATTGTTAGACATCCATGTTTTCATCCATCATTTCATGTTCATCCATGTTTTTAGGTGGGCCTGACTAACATCAGCCACATGCTGACGCCCACTGGGAGGGTTTTTGCCGAGGTCACCATCACCCAGCTGACGCCAGGAGAGTTCCTGCTCATCACTGGCTCGGGGTCAGAGCTACACGACCTCAGGTGAAATGCGTCAAACCATTCACAGTCGCACATTTGGCTGGACTTTACTGTTTTTAATTTGGCGGCGGTGGTGGTGGTCGGGAACCGACTGTTCTCTTCACCAAACAGGAAACGGACACGGTTAGAGAACAGCTACTAAAGAAAGCGTCTAAGAGCCATTGAGCTAAAATTTAGGGCTTCGTTTCCTCGGGTTTACACAAACAATTGTCCAAATCTATACTGCAAACATTTCTTATATCTGTTGTCATATGCCAAGCCAAGTATATCCACTATTCAGTTTCCTTGCACGTGGAATATATTGTCGTGTCTTCAGCACACACATCCAGACCCAGAGTCTTGCTGTGCTGAATAAGTTGCTGCAGAAACCTAAAACCTCTGAGCAGCTGTTGACACAACGCCTCTCCGTTTGCTCCAATCGGAAGGCAGAAGATTAAACCATTCATCTCCATTCCTTCACTCTAACCAAGGCTTTAAACCGCAGCTCAGGGCGAATGAGGAAGTTTTCATGTTATCTACTGACCTCTAGTGGTGACAGGGTTAGACTGCACATGGTGAGTTCATGGGAGTGTACCAATCACCAAACTATACTTTTAAATCAGGGGACTCGAGGGGGACCAACTCTTTGGCAAAAAAAACCATCTGTTTCGTAGAGAAATTACATACAAGAAGTTAAAGGCACCATATGTAAGAATGTGGCCAAAAATGGTTACTACACTTAAATTCAAAAATACCGAGCCCTTTTAGGTTTCGCATTCTCGGCCATTGTAGCTCGGACGTAACTGGCAACCCAGGGTTGCTCGGCAGCTGAGACTCTACCGACTGCAATGATTGGTAGACGGCGGTGGGTGGCGCCACATGACGCCAAAACATGATTTCAAAACATGAACAATGACATGAAAAATATGAATATTTTGGCTTTAGGAGGATTTTATGGCCAGTTGCTTTAGATTTATTACATAATGCACCTTTAAGAAAGGAGGAAATGCTAAAATTCTGTAATATTAAAATGTCTTTGTCACATGTGTTTCATAACTCCAGGTGGATCGAGGCGGAGGCCGCAAACGGCGGATACGACGTCGACATCAGCAACGTGACGGAGGACATCGGCGTGCTGGGAATTGCGGGACCAAACTCGCGCAAAGTCCTTCAGAAACTGACGGATGAGGACATGAGCGACGCCGGATTCAAATTCCTCCACTGCAAGTCCATCAAGGTCGCTGGCGTTCCACTCCGTGCCATCCGGATTTCCTACACCGGTAATAAGTGCTGCATAAAACAACTCGCAGCATTCTAGAAACGGTCGTTCCTCGAACAGCAGCGTCATCACATCGTGATTCAGTTCCGTTGATCTTAAAGCCATATTGGGCGTGGTTTTCTGAGGAAATGCGTCACTTGACCTTGAGAATGTTTTTAAACTACGTTTGACTCCAGATTGAACACACTAGTCACCAACTGTATGGACCTCTATGGATGGGATGGATGTCACTGCATTCATAGTATACCGTATGATTGTGTGTGTTTTGCCGTGTGCTTGTATAGGTGAGCTCGGCTGGGAAATGTACATTGACCAGAAGAACATGGCGGCTGTATACGAGGCCATGATGGAAGCGGGAAAAGACGAAGGCATTGATAATTTTGGCACCTATGCCATGGCCTCCCTCAGATTGGAGAAAGGCTTTAGAGGCTGGGGAGCTGAGGTAAGCGCACACACACACAAACACGCACATACCAACTTGTTTTTTGATAGCTTAGTGAGGACGCGTCATGCGTGTCCTGACTTTAACCTTAATCGACAGCTAGCCCTTAAAACCAGATCCTAACCCTGAAAAAAGGTTCCATTTAAAGTAGTAGAACCCAGGTAAAATGTCCCACAAGCTCCAAACGTTCCTCGCAAAGATACGTTTTCTTGGACCTCGCAAGGATATTAATACAAGTACACACACACACACACTTCTCTCTGCAAGGTGGAAACTTGTTGCTCACTTGTTGATCTTTCCAGATGAATTGTGACACCAATCCTCTGGAGGCCGGGCTGGATTATTTCATCAAACTAAACAAGGTAAACCAATCGGAGTTTTCTCCAACAGTCCAAAAACCCTTTAAATTGACTGTAGGTGTAAGAGTAAATGGTTGCTCATCCCTATACGTTTGCCCTCTGATGGACGGGCGACCTGTCAAGTGTGCATACCACTGTGCGAAATACAGGGGGGTCGGGGGGGGGGGGGGGGGTCAGACCCCTTCTGATTAACACTCGAGAACCCTTGAAAGCCTCAAATGCAACATTTGAGGGGGGTCTAAACTAGGGCTGGACGATAAATTGAATTTTATTCATGATTTTGATTTAGGCTCCTCACGATCATAAGAAGATTATAAAATCGAAGAAAAATGATTAATGCGCCGCACGGCGCGGCGTGTATGTAAATTCCTATGCTACAAAAACACCTTGAATGCACCAGTGTTACGGAAAATACTGCAGCGTGGCACCTGGTGAAACAGTATTGCGCTGGGCAACAAATGGGAGATGGGACCCCCCCCCCAATTATTAATGGGTATGTCGCACACTGGTGCATACCCAGAGGCGCAGCTTGTGAACAGGCAAGGCAAGCAACTGCTTGGGGCCCCGAGCCAATAGGGGCCCCCCCGACACTTGGAGCCTGAGGGCTGTTTTTACTGAAATATGCAGTGACCAGCCGCGTCCCCCGTGTCCCCCTTAAAAAAACAATGGGCAATTTGCAATGACATCTCAGTAGGAAACCTCCCTAAAGGGGCCCCACCCCACCTCACTTTAACCTGTGTGAAATGAAGAGGATTATTTGCAGTGTACTTTTTTTACTTAGTTTATATGTTTTTTCAGTTATTTACAGTATTTGTTCTATATATTTATATTGTTTTATAATGTCGGTTCTTTACTCTTCTTTATTATTTTTTCTACTAAGTTTATATAGTTTTTTTTTTTTAAAGGCTATTTACAGTATTTTATTCTTTACACTTATATTTTCACATCCTTTTTAATTTCATTTATAATAATTAATAATTTAAGTTATTTCTTCTATTTTGAAAAAAAAAAATATTTTGAAGTCATACATTTTTCTTTGGTGTCAGATTATTTGTAACATAATGGTGAAGGGCCCCCTGGGAATGTTTTGCCTCGGGCCCCTATAGACTCTAGAATCGCCTCTGTGCGTACCCCACCTTTTGCCCTATGTCAGCTGGGATTGACTCTAAATTGCTTCCTTTAGACGGCACTTAAAGGGATTTTGTGTAAAAACTAGCAGGGAAAATACTCAGTGATATATCTGTAACTACAATGCTGTGTGTTTTATTATTGTTTGTGTGATTGCGTCCAGCCTGCTGACTTCATCGGCAAAGCGGCGCTTCAGGAGATTAAAGCCAAAGGCCTGAAGAGGAAGCTGTCCTACATCACAGTAGACACGGATAACATTGATCCAGAGGGCAATGAAACTGTGTGGCTCAACGGCAAGGTTAGCATCAATTTCATTCACCACGTCACTGCTGTTGTGCGTTATTTCAAGGCTACTGTAACTCAGTTGCTCGTCCGTGACGTTTTCGTCACCAGGTGGTCGGCAACACGACGTCCGGAGCCTACAGCTACAGCAGCCAGCAGAGCCTGGCGTTTGCGTACCTGCCCCCGGAGCTGTGTTCCGTGGGCCAGAAGGTGGAGGTGGAGCTGCTGGGGAGGAAATACCCGGCCATGGTCATCCAGGAACCTTTAGTCCTCACCGAGCCCACACGGACCCGGCTGCAGAAGAAGGCAAAGAGTAAAGCGTAAGCAGGAACCGCTGGCCTTGATCGGTTTGTCACCCACCGGCGAAAAAAAAACAAAAAAAAACGATGCCACTGTGAATTTACGAATGAGAGTCTGAGGTGGTGAAGGTGTGAAGGGTAATGAATCACGTGCTGTCAGTGTACTAAGAACCCCAATCTGTGTCCTGTGGAACACCAAACCAGTGGCATCTAAACAATGGGCTTTTGATAAACACTAACTGCTGCATGATGCCTTTGCACCACAGTGTCTTAAAAATGTTGGAAGAGTAATTGAATTTTTTTTTTTTTTTTTTGTAATTTCGTATATCGCTGCACATTTCATTGTTACAGGAGCACTGTGACAAAAATAAAACACCAACAACTTAAAGAAACACAATGTTTATGTATATATATAAACTGGTGTACATGCATACCTTGATAATTAAAGAAATGCACACACTGTCTTGTGACTCCCGCCTCCATCCTGTCCGTCTTCACACTTCCTCCTTACACCCAGAGGCGCAGCTTGTGAACAGGCAAGGGAGGCAACTGCTTGGGGCCCCCGAGCCAATAGGGGGGCCCCAGACACTCGGAGCCTGAGGGCTGTTTTTACTTAAATGTGCAGTGACCAGCCGCCTCCCCGTGTCCTCCTTAAAAAACAATGGCCGATTTGCAATGACATCTCAGTAGGAAACCTCCCTAAAGGGGCCCCACCTCACAAGAGGATTATTTACAGTGTAATGCATCTTTTTTTAACTTAATTTATAAAGCTATTTACAGTATTTTATTGTTCTTTACATTTATATTTTCATTCATTTTGGAAAAAAAATAATATTTTGAACTCCTACGTTTCTCGTTGGTGTCAGATTATTTGTAACATAATGGTGATGAACACTGGTTGGAACGAAGAGGGGGCCCCCTGGGAATTTTTGCTTAGGGCCCCTACAGACTCTAGAATCGCCTCCGTTTGTGCGAGAATATAAGTAGAAAATGGAAGTTAACCCTGGGTCTGGAACGTGAAGCCAACATGGAATCGTCATGGAAACCTGTGGCAAGAAGAAGTCTGCTTGTATGTTAGTGGATGACAGAATTAGCCTGCTTCTCATAATATGGTGTCAGATTATTTATAACATAATGGTGATGAACACTGGTTGGAAGGAAGGGGGCCCCCTGGGAATTTTTGCCTAGGGCCCCTACAGACTCTAGAATCGCCTCTGATGACAATAAATGCTTTCTATTCTGTGATTTTCACCCGTCGGGGGCATCTTTCCCCAGAAGCTCCGTGTTTATTTCCACAAGACATCGGTATGCGTGTACACCGTATGTAGTTATGCACACGTACACAAAATGCACCGTCTTGTCATCTGAATACATGGCGGCCGAGCTCGGCGGTTTAAGCCGGTCAAACGTGTATTGCCCGCTTCACAGTCGAGGCGTTCCTGCTCATCATGCCAGGTGGTGTACAGTATGGGCAGGCTTGTGTTTCCACTGAGAACTATACCTTTACTCAGTCCCAGACTCCGCCTTCCATTTCTGTTTAACGCAATATGAGGTAAGAGTTTTTGGATCTTTGTAGGGCTTTGTGAATTTGTGATATGAGGCGCCCTCAGCAGTATGTATCAATTGATATGTTGGTCATGGACCACATGGTTGGTGTAGTGGTGTAGTTTGCCCCCCCGGGGTTTTATTTGCAAATTTTTTCCTCTGGTTTCCTCTCATAGTCCAATTGAGAGTAAGAGTGGATGGGTTGCACTGTGCGAAATACAGAGGGGTCTGTGTAATTTCAGTTTTACACATATGATCTACATACATGATACACTTTGCATTCTTTCTTATCCTTTTTAACCCGACAAAATTTCAATTATTGTATTTCTAATTGTGTATTTTTAAAGGTGCATTATGTAATAAATCTAAAGCAACTGGCCATAAAATCCTCCTAATATGTCACAGAGACTCAGGAATAATGTTCATATAACAAACTGAACTCACCAACAACAACAGTACAGCCTAAAATATTTGCATTAAAAAACATGTTTTGCAGACTGCAAATCATGTTTATGTTTTGAAATCACGTTTTTGGCATGTGGCGCCACCTACCGCCGTCTACCAATCATTGCAGTCCGTAGAGTCTCAGCTGCCGAGCAACCACGGGTTGCCAGTTACGTCAGAAAACGAAACCTAAAAGACCTCGGTATTTTGAATTTGAGTGTAGTAACCGTTTTTGGCCACATTCTTACATATGGCACCTTTAATGTTTTAAAAATAGCTGTGGAAAAGGCCCACACAAGCCCACACAAGCCCCCCCGATTATTAACGGATATTTCGCACACTGATGGGTTGTTTGTCTCTATACATGTCCCTGTGGTGGACTGGTGGACTGAAATTATCCCTTAAAAGACATACAGTTATACATGTGAAGTCTAAATTGTCTAAATAAGACCTAAAGGCTGGCTCATATGCCACCCATTCCAGCACGTTTGCATATTTCACAAGACAACAAAAATTGAGTGTTCGTCCATTGGTTAGGTTAGAGTTTATTGATCCTGGTCCCCAGTAAACACTGGAGAAAATAAAAAGCTAAAATAAATAAATACAGTCAATCAGTTTTTTTTAAACCACGTTAAATAACCGCCTGCTTTATCCTGGGCCAGAAATACAAAGTGCTAATACGTGTGTCGTAAACACAGTTTACGTAATCCCTTCATTTTAACCCATGAGACCTTTAAAGGATTAAAAAAACAAGGACAGAGAAGAAATCTGTCCCTGAATTAATGTGTAACATTTTCCTCCATGTTTCTGCTTTGTATGGAGAAAAAACCCCTCAGTCTATATTTTCTACACAAAAAAAAAATCAGCATGATGTGATTCATATTGCTTGATTAAACCCTGATTTAGATGCAATACATTTGATTAAGACATAATAAACTGTCATCGTCATACGGTGAAATGAATTCCACAATGAAACCCATCCCTCATCGTCCTCATCGCTGCCTTCTCCATCTAAACCCAGGGTCCCCAGGCTCCCCTGGAAGTTGGGTCACACCTGGGGTCAGATTTGGGGTAGTTAATGGGCAAGGCACTCTTCTGGTATTGGCTGAGCCTATCGAGGAGATAATCCACCACACCGGGGAACCGATCTGATAGGTCGTATCTCTCTTGAGGATCGCTCTCTATGTCAAAGAGCATTATAGGCCTCAGCAGGTCACTGTCGGACAGGCTCACGTTGTGGGGGGGCCGAGGAAACCACTTGTCACAACCTGGAAGTACAAAGATGGGTCAGTCGGGCTCGATTCAGTTGTGTTCTTAACATTCATGCTGAGCTATACAAAGTGTGAAAGCACCCAAATGCATGTGAATGTACCTTGAATCACATTTGGAGGCTGTTGCAGACATATTATTAGGGATGGGCAGCAAAAAAAAACCCTATTCAGAATTCAACTATATTATTTGTGGACTATTCTGAACACTAGCACATGAGACCTAGTGAAGGTAATGCAGGGTTCACAGCACATTGAGCTCAGAGGAGCAGCTTCAAGATGCAGTCCACTCACCAAACGCATCATTCCTTTACCGACCAAACACCGTAATATTTGTTGTCATTTGATATAAAACATGGGTACCGAAGAAGCTAATATCATCAGCCAATAAGCATGCAGCATCATTATTACGATCTAACGCTGCATTCACACCGGACGAGGCGCGCGGCGAGCGACACAATCGCGTTCAACTTTCTCAAAGAGTTCGCGTCGACACGACGACCAATCAGCGACGAGATTCTCTGGATGACGACGTCACATTTTGGCGCTTTTTCCACTGGCGCGCCTCGTCACGGTACGGTTATTCTGCGTTTCCATTAGCGATATAGTACCTGGTGCCTTTTAATACCCGCTCTGACGAGGTTCCAAGCGAGCTGAGGGCGATACTATGCGCGTGTGACGTCGCCAAAACTGCGGGCCACCGATTGGTCACAGGAAGAGGCATGAGCAAGACGTCTGACGGAAGAATCAAGTCGAACAATGGCGAACTGTAGATCAGTGAAAAAGACTCGTCACTGGGCAAACGATCTAGATGCGCGATAGCTGTCAGAAGATAGAGCTATTAAAGATAAACGTGTCTCAAAGTGTCGTTATACTTAAAGATCTACTTCTACTTCTTCCACCACTGATTAGCAGAGATAAGACGTGAATGCACTCGGAATAAAACACGTCATTATGGGTGACAGAGGACACTGACCTGGGTCGCCGGTCAGCAGCTTCCATTGAGAGACTCGAATAGCAGCGTGAATGGACACATTGAAGCTATACTTTGTCCAGGGTTCTCTGCTCGCCACTTCAGGTAAAGCTATCCGATACTCCTTGCCTTCACCTGCAGAGAGAAGAGTTCTTATGTCCACAAACCAAAGGTATTCCGTTTTAATGATTTCTTTGCCATAATTACGCAAAAAAAAAAAAAAAGCCAGAAAATATTCATTATTAAGAAGCTGAAAAAACTGAAAGCTTGTTATAATTGTAAATAGATTTTAGTATCCGATTAATAATTGATTCCTCAAATAATCATTGCAGCCATCTTCTAGAAAACACAAAATGTCTCTTGGCAATGAAGTCCATGGATCATATGTGAGATATTTAAGGTCCGTAACATTCAGGAGGGTTAATTTGCAGAAATTGAACACCAAAAAAAAAACATAAACGTGTTTCATCGATATAATTGAATTGAACTGAGAAGGTGCAGGAAAACAAAATGCACAATAGATGCTAGTTGTAAATAATGTAACACTAATGGTTCCAGTAAGAACCATTTTGATCCAGAGAACCCTTTAAAACCCCTTTCATGAATAAAGGGTTTTAAAAGGGTTCTCAGTGGAACCCTCCAAAAGGGTTCGAAGAACCTTATGTGGTGCTACTTTGCACTTTTATTTCTAAGAGTGCATCAAGGAACCATACAAGAATAGAGAGTGGACTGTGAATGCCTTGTGTGCAGTCATGAACATTCTTTACATTTATCTTCACATTTTTAAAAGCAAACCTGTAAGAAAACAGTGTATAACTTACATGGACTATCGTCCTGAAACATAGGGTCGATGTTGTGCAGCAGCTCTAGTCTGGGTGAGGGGAGCCCATAGCTGTAACATAAGAGTAAGTGTTACTCTGAGGAACAAGAGCTGATCTCATTCCTGATACCACTGCAGGCCACAGGCTGAACCTGCCACAAAGGGAACTAGCAGTCAATTCCCAGATCTGTGAAAACATTTTCCCCCCCCGCTCACCTGATCGCATTCCACACGTCATATCCATCCAGGGGCTTTGTGGTGTTGATGATCCCTCCTGCCAGGCCAACAAAGGTAGGCAGCCAATCAGAGATGTGGATGAGTTTGTTGCTGACAGTTCCAGGTTGTTTCAGTAGCGGGCTGGCGACAAATCCAACTCCACGGACCCCGCCCTCCCAAAGTGACCATTTTCTGCCTCGCAGTGGCCAATTGCTGCCACCAGACATTGTCTGACCTCCGTTATCTGTCAACATGAGGAAGGAAAAAGAGGCAAAGGCAAATGTGAGGTTTTACATAAAGATGTAAACAAGACAAGGATCTAGACAAGGATCCAGACAAGGATCTAGACAAGGATCCAGCAAAGGATCCAGACAAGGATCTAGACAAGGATACAGCAAAGGATCCAGACAAGGATCTAGCCAACAATCTAGACAAGGATCCAGAAAAGGATCTAGACAAGGATACAGCAAAGGATCCAGACAAGGATCTAGACAAGGATCTAGACAAGGACACAGACAAGGATCCAGACAAGGATCTAGACAAGGATACAGCAAAGGATCCAGACAAGGATCTAGCCAACAATCTAGACAAGGACACAGACAAGGATCAAGACAAGGATCTAGACAAGGATACAGCAAAGGATCCAGACAAGGATCCAGACAAGGATCTAGACAAGGACACAGACAAGGATCCAGACAAGGATCCAGGACAAGGATCCAAACAAGGATCTAGACAAGGATCATGACAAGGATCATGACAAGGTTACAGCAACGGATCTTGACAAGGATCCAGACAAGGGCCATGACAAGGAACCAGACAAGGATCTAGACAAGGATACAGCAAAGGATCTTGACAAGGATCCAGACAAGGGCCATGACAAGGATCCAGACAAGGATCTAGACAAGGATCATGACAAGGATCCAGACAAGGATCCAGACAAGGATACAGACAAGGATACAGACAAGGATCTAGATAAGGACCCAGACAAGGATACAGACAAGGATCCAGACTAATCAAAGCTAACGTGCATTATAACTTTTATAAACATCCACTACATCAGAATCATAAAATGTGTCATTATACAGTACAGGTACCATACAACGAGTCGTTGTACAAGTGGTGCGCTGCTGATGAGGAAGATACGATTCAATCATTATCAAATAAAGCGAAGTGAGATGACAGCGAACGATTGGACCATGAGTCCGTTCACGTGTGCCATGATGTAAAATTGCTGGGATTCTCAAGTGCTCTCTCCTCTTCATAACAATGACCAGTTCTTTGTCCATTGCTCATCGCATTTTTTACAGCATTCAAAAACCATCGACACGACAGAAGCAGCGTCGTTTAGTTTGGAAACATACCTGCCGAGAACACAAGCACGGTGTTGTCCCAAAGTCCAGCCAGATGCAAAGCCTGGGCGATGTCGCCCACAGCTTGGTCCATAGCTGACACCATGCCAGCGTAGATCCTCCGATTATGGTCTTTGATGAACTGGTAAGGTTTCAAGTATTTCTCTGGCACCTGCATGGGAGAATGGACCGCCTGCAGTGCCACGTAGAGGAAGAGCGGCTAAAAAAAATAAAATAAAAAAAGAAGACAAAATGTGACGGTTCCTGTTTTTGACTGGTTCTGAAAATCAGTCATAGGACTGGACCTCTAATCATTAAAGTTTTGAGAACACAGCTCATCTCATCAGGCAGACACACTGTTTCATATGTGACAGATGATTTTTGTGTCCAATATTCTTTCATAATAACTCTTAAATAACTTTTCCCCCCTTTTATAGGTTCTGGAGCAGTGATCTGAATATCAATCTTGTTGTTTTAAGATAACGTAAGTAAGGAAATGTTACAACTCCTGGAAACCTTCTTCCTTCAAAAGGACATTTTGACCGTGTGGAGACATTTTGTCTGGACGTCACAACTTTAAAGGGCTTTTTTTTCAGGGTTAAGACCTGGTTTTAGAGTTAGAATTGGGTTTAGGTTAGGGTTACCTTGGTTCCTCACCAAGATATTAAAACAAGTTTGTGTGCGTGTGTGTGCGTGGGTCACCTTGTTGGAGTTGTGCTTTTCAATGACGCTGATGGCCTTTTGGCTGAACAGCTCAGTCGAATATTGTCCTGCGTACGTTTTGGCAACCTCCTCTCCATCCCTCAGGTCCAAGGCGCAGAAACTCTTGTTTGAAGCGTAGTCGTCAGCACAGCGTACGTGACTGTAGTAGTCCTCGCTGCCTGTCAGGTAGCCTGCAGGAAGCAACGAGCCCAAAAAACAATGGGTTCTGTTCAATTCACTCTGCAAAACACATGTATACGTTGTTCAGTTCTTGCTCAACCACTAAAAACTAGAAAGAATTGAATTGTTGCCTCGCAGCAAGAAGGTCTGGGTCTGGACCAGGCCCTTTCTGTGTGGAGTTTGCATGTTCTCCACATGTGCGCGTGGGTTTTCTCCAGGTATTGCACTCTAAATTGACCTCAGTGTGAGTGTGAAGTGCACTCTTAGAAATAAGGGTTCCAAAAAAAGGGTCCTTCTACGAGGGCTGAGGTTCTACCTGGAACCATTTGCTTTCCCGAAGAAAGGGTTTTTCAAGGGTTCTTGGTAACACTGATCCAGAGAACCGTTAAAATCCCTTTCCAGAATAAAGGGTTTTAAAATGGTTCTTGGTGGAAGGTTCTACCTGGAGCCAAAAAGGGTTCTCCTATGAGGACAAGTCAAAGAACCTTATATAGTTCTACTTGGCACTTTTATTTCTAAGAGTGTGTGTTTGTCTTTGTGTGTTGGGCCCTGCGATGGAATGGTGACCTGTCCAGGATGTACCCTGCCTTTCACCCCATGTCAACTAGCACTGGACTGGCTCCAGCTCCCTGCAAAGTCCCAATGTGGAGGATAAACCGGCAGACAATGGTTGTTTCTCAACATGCATACTTCTCGATACTAGCGTACTTCATCAGCCTCAGTCCAAGTACTGCAGCGAGTACGTTCCTCAAACCTGGAAAGTGTTCTCGCTCCACCCATTTTTACCAAGTACGCATCGCGCGGTGACACTTGAGTGACGTGTCCCAGAATGCATTTCGCCGGGAACATATCGGCATTAAAAACCTGAAATAAACCTGGTCACCTTTCAGGTGTTCACTCGTCAAGGCAGTTCAACAGGATATGATCTGCGTAATTTGCCTCATGAATGGAAGGTAGGTACACAGCACAAATTAACCCTTTAAGGCACTACTCCACCATTTGGTCGACCTCACTTTAAGTCACTATATCTCATAGAAAAATGCATCAAGCTGAACTCACTAACACTAAATTAATGTCACTTGTTCTGAATGTTGTACTTTATGAATTATGCAAAACAGGTTTATTATGAACAGACGTCTCAACCGTTTGGTAGAGGCCTGTATCGGAAATACCGTTGGGGTCTAATTAAAAAATAAATAAAAAATTGATTGTCATTATTGTTATCATAAGTAAATAAATAAATAAAAACATGCAAAGAAATCATTTTTCCTGTTCTTTTTTCTTGGTGCGTACCTTAAAGGGCTAAGGAAACCAATCATGTTGTCACTTTTCATAGTGCTAATAAAAGCCGCTGCAAGCTAACAAACAATAATGACACTGGTTTTGGGAGTAAATAACACAACTATAATTCATGCATTTTAAAGTGTTTCATTTCTATTAATAATAGTCAGGTACAGGCTACTCTGAATTGATGGGAGGGCGGGGGGGGGGG
Source organism: Microchirus variegatus (assembly GCF_963457635.1). Taxonomy (NCBI): domain Eukaryota; kingdom Metazoa; phylum Chordata; class Actinopteri; order Pleuronectiformes; family Soleidae; genus Microchirus; species Microchirus variegatus. The sequence continues at coordinate 39,769,955 of NC_139802.1, forward strand.
GGGGGGGGCACAAATCAAATTCAGCTTAGAGCCCCAAACATGCTTGGAACAGCCCTGGTGATGATGACAGCTACTTTTAAAGTGCATATTTTAACATTTTGTTTCTCAACACGCATACTTCTGCACATGAACTCAAACACTTTCAAATATACAAACCAAAGTATGAATCAAAGCCGCGGCGGGTGGGCAGACAGTCCTTCTTGTACATGCCCAGGTGCCACTTGCCCACCATGTGTGTAGCGTAGCCGGACTCCTTCAGATACTGGGGCAGAAACTTCTCATCCAGAGGTACACAGTAGGGCTGACAGGGCCAGATAATGGCGTGTTGCATACCTGTGTGAATCTGCAGAGGAGAACAATTATACTAGATATATATCTGTTGTTGTTGTTGTTGTTGAAAGGCACACGGAGCCAAGGCGGGAACTAAGAGGCTATGAGGGGACAGAAAGGTAAATAGACGTTTTAAAATAAGTGAGGCAACTTTATTTCACACTGCAGTTTCTTTCATTCTTCCTCTGAACTGAAAATGTTGGTTTGTGGTCGAGACGTTTGAGGAAATAGTCGGTTGGCGTTTTTGCAAAACACATTTGCTCAATATTTAATTACATCAACAATGTCTTCTGATCACATTTGTTTGCGTTGTGACGTTGTGTTTTTCATGCTGGCGTTTTCGAGGCCGTCGAGCGCAATTTAAGGGAATTTAAACCTGTGCATTTCGACCCATTGTTATTAATGACAATTAAGGACAATTAATGATACATGCAGTGCTTTCATCGATCAATGTGCACCATGCACGATATATTTGACTTTTTGCCGATACATTGGGAGTGCTTGGGCCGATAACTAATACAGTGTGTATAGCGGCGGCTAGGAGTGCTTTCTCTGATTAATAACTTCTTTTTTACTTGGACGAATGGCAGGTACACAGCACAAATTAACCCTTTAATGTACTATTCAACCGTTTGGTCGACCTCACTTTAAGTCACTGTATCTCATAGAAAAATGCATCAAGCTGAACTCACTAACACTGAATTAATGTCACTTGTTCTGAACGTTGTACTTGTATGAATTATGTAAACCAGGTTTATTATGAACAGACATCTCAACCGTTTGGTAGAGGCCTGTATCTGAAATACTGTAGGGGTCTAATTAAAAAATAAGTAAATAAATAAATATTGATTGTATTTATTGTTATCATAAGTAAATAAATAAAAAATGCAAAGAAATAATTCTTCCTTTGCTTTTTTCTTGGTGCATACCTTAAAGGGCTAAGAAAACCAATCATGTTGTCTTGTGCTAATCAAAGCCACCGCAAGCTATAAGGAAGTGGAAGCGGCTGTTTGTGGAGAAAAAAGAACAAACAAACACTGGTTTTGGGAGTAAATAACACAACTGTAATTCATGCATTTTAAAGTGTTTAATTTCTATTAATAATAGTCAGGTACCAGCTACTCCAAATTGAGGGGAGGGCAGGGGGCCCTCAGCGTAGAGCCCCCAAAAATGCTTAGACCAGCCCTGGTGATAATGACAGACAGTACTTTTAATGTGCGTATTTTAACATTTACAGTGGGGGTCTCTCACCTGGTACCTCCCGGTCATGAGCTGGTTGCGGGAGGGTGTGCAAATGGGCTGGACGTAGTAGTTCTCCAGACGGACCCCGCTGGCTGATAATGTGTCCAGATTAGGAGTTCCGATTTCCGATCCGTGGTATCCCACATCGTTCCAGCCGTAATCGTCGGCGAGGATAAAGACTATGTTTGGCTGCTGAGCAAAAAGAACCGCAGGAAAACCAAAAGAAAACACGAGCAGAAGAAGAAGAAGTCCCTCACTCTCCATCTTTTAGTCTTCACCGAGTCCGCGAGCGCTTTATGTCCCTCAAAGAGAGACAGTGCAGGCTGGATACGCATCCGCTTGGAACCCGTGTTTATTTGTTGACACACCACGAGATTTGAATCATTTCCTTGTTTTTGGCAAATCACGAGCACACGAACTGGACAGAGAGCACCGCCCTCTCTCCGCTTTGAAGTGTTGTCGTGGTGGCCACTCGTGGTACTGCAACAAAACATATACTCACGCGGCCCAGAGTGACGTCACAGCTGTGTACGAGCACACCAAAGCGCGGTCACGGGGGCGTCTCGGGAACGGCGCTACTGTCAGGGAACAGTGAAAACTTTATTATTATGATGCATATGAATAAATTAATCCTCTGTTAAAGAATTTGACAGAGGATTACTTAAAAAGTACACACCAAAAGTACTTCATATTATTCATGCACATAGTCTTAGTTCAGTGGTATATAACTCTTGGACTGCTTATGGATAATATTTCTTATTCCATGTCAAAGTTGGACAAAATATAAATTTTTTCCTCTTTTAAGGAATTTGACAAAGTACTACTAGAAAGGTACACACTAAAAGTACTTCATATTATTCTTGCACATAGTCGAAGTTCAGCTGTATATAAATCTTATATATGCTTATGGATTTTTATTCCATGTCAAAGTTGGGCGAAATATACTTAATGTTGTCCTCTGTTCAGGATTTTGACAAAGTACTACTAGAAAAGTACACACTAAAAGTACTCAATATTATTCATGCACATAGTCTTAGTTCAGTGGTAGCCTATATATAAATCTTTGACTGCTTATAGAAAATATTTTTTATTTCATGTCAAAGTTGGACGAAATATACTTAATGTTGTCCTCTTTTAAGGATTTTGACAAAGTACTACTAGAAAAGTACACAGTGAAAGTACTTCATATTATTCATGCACGTAGTCTATGAAGTACTTAGGTTAGTGGTATATAAATCTTGGACTGCTTATGGATAATATTTTTTATTCCATGTCAAAGTTGGGCGAAATATACTTAATTTTGTCCTCTGTTCAGGATTTTGACAAAGTACTACTAGAAAAGTACACACTAAAAGTACTCAATATTATTCATGCACATAGTCTTAGTTCAGTGGTAGCCTATATATAAATCTTTGACTGCTTATAGAAAATATTTTTTATTTCATGTCAAAGTTGGACGAAATATACTTAATGTTGTCCTCTTTTAAGGATTTTGACAAAGTACTACTAGAAAAGTACACAGTAAAAGTAGTTCATATTATTCTTGCACATAGTCTTAGTTCAGCTGTATATAAATCTTATATATGATTATGGATTTTTATTCCATGTCAAAGTTGGACGAAATACTTAATTTTGTCCTCTGTTCAGGATTTTGACAAAGTACTACTAGAAAAGTACACAGTGAAAGTACTTCATATTATTATTGCACATAGTCGTAGTTCAGCTGTATATAAATCTTATATACGCTTATGGATTTTTATTCCATGTCAAAGTTGGGCAAAATATACTTAATTTTGTCCTCTGTTCAGGATTTTGACAAAGAACTACTAGAAAAGTACACACTAAAAGTACTTCATATTATTCATGCACATAGTCTTTTGGAATATTTTTATTACCTTGTTCCAGGTGCCTCTGTTGATCTACATTATTATTTAAGTATTTGTTTGATATTTATTCGTTTAATTTATTTAATGCTGTGGGTTTTTTTTTTTTACATATAAAAGTCAAATCTTATTATTTCGAATTATGTATTGATTCTCTGTGTCGCCAGTAGGGGGAGTTGCTGATTTTGCCAAATATTATATATATATATATATTATATATACATATATTGTTGTTATTTTCACATTTTAAATATGTTATACACTATAAAATAGTGTCCATTATATGTAAATACATATACAATGACAGTGCGACTTTAATATAAATCTAAAATTCAAAGTTACAATAAATGAAACATTAATATTAAACAAAAATTCACACTGTCAGGTCAAAACGTTTGCATTAAAAACAAAACAACATGTCAACAGCAAATCTATCGATCACACCAAGTACGTAATGACGGAGCCGTTTGAACCAGCGGATCATTCCATCAGGACAGGCCGAGGGAACGCTCCTCTGTGCCGGGCACTGTGAGCACCGCGCGTCCGCCGAGGCGGAGCTGATAACCTCCGACAGCACCGCTGTCATACTATAAATACGTCATATCTTATTACAAAAACCACATGTTTGGATTCTAAATGACACATTTCTCGCCTCAAATGATTTCAAAACTGCGTTCCGGGACACAGAAAAATATTTATTTCAGGTTTATATTTGTATTTTATCCCGCTATGTTCCGCCGAAATGCATTCTGGGATATATGGCTTTCCCAAGTACGCTCAAGTCACCACCCGATGCATACTTAGTAAAATGGGCGGAGCGAGAACACTTCCGGGTATGAGAACCGTACTCGCTGCTCGCGTTCTTGAGAAATGGAACAGAACTTGGACTGAGGCTGATGACGTTTTCACAAGTACGCGAGTACGCAAGTACGCACAAGTACGCACAAGTATGGATATTGAGAAACGGCCAATGATTCAAATCTCGTGGTGGTGTGTCAACAAATAAACACGGGTTCCAAGCGGATGCGTATCCAGCCTGCACTGTCTCTCTTTGAGGGACATAAAGCGCTCGTGGACTCGGTGAAGACTAAAAGATGGAGAGTGAGGGACTTCTTCTTCTTCTGCTTGTGTTTTCTTTTGGTTTTCCTGCGGTTCTTTTTGCTCAGCAGCCAAACATAGTCTTAATCCTCGCCGACGACTACGGCTGGAACGATGTGGGATACCACGGATCGGAAATCAGAACTCCTAATCTGGACAAATTATCAGCCAGCGGGGTCCGTCTGGAGAACTACTACGTCCAGCCCATTTGCACACCCTCCCGCAACCAGCTCATGACCGGGAGGTACCAGGTGAGAGACCCCCACTGTAAATAAAAATTAAAATACGCACATTAAAAGTACTGTCTGTCATTATCACCAGGGCTGGTCCTAGCATGTTTGGGGCTCTAAACTCAATTTGATTTGTGCCCCCCCCCCCCCCCCGTCCTCCCCTCATTTTGGAGTAGCCTGTACCTGACTATTATTAATAGAAATGAAACACTTTAAAATGCATGAATTATAGTTGTGTTATTTACTCCCAAAACCAGTTTCATTATTGTTTGTTTGTTCTTTTTTTTCTCCACAAACAGCCGCTTAGTTCCTTATATCTTGCAGCGATCTAATTGTTGATGCGATTCACAATGATATTCTTTATGAGTTTACCAGCCCAGTATTTTGTCGATTCATAAATGACACGTTTGAGTCGTGTAATATCAGAAAATGTTGAAAAACCTGTTGAGCAAAGAAACTGGAGCTTGAGAAGCTGAAATTACAGATACAGATACCTGATGGAGCATCACAATAGTGGATTGATTTTTGTCTTCAAATACTCATTTATTCCCCCTATATCCTTATGTCCTGCAGTGTGAAATAAAGTTGCCTCTCTTATTCTGAAACGTCTGTTTACATTTCTGTCCCCCTAATAGCCTCTTAGTTCCGCCTTGGATCCGTGTGCCTTTCAACAACAACAACAAAACAAATATATATATAGCATAATTGTTCTCCTCTGCAGATTCACACAGGTATGCAACACGCCAATATCCGGCCCTGTCAGCCCAACTGTGTACCTCTGGATGAGAAGTTTCTGCCCCAGTATCTGAAGGAGTCCGGCTACGCTACACACATGGTGGGCAAGTGGCACCTGGGCATGTACAAGAAGGACTGTCTGCCCACCCGCCGCGGCTTTGATTCATACTTTGGTTTGTATATTTGAAAGTGTTTGAGTTCATGTGCAGAAGTATGGGTGTTGAGAAACAAAATGTTAAAATATGCACTTTAAAAGTAGCTGTCATCATCACCAGGGCTGTTCCAAGCATGTTTGGGGCTCTAAGCTGAATTTGATTTGTGGGCCCCCCCCCCCCGCCCTCCCATCAATTCAGAGTAGCCTGTACCTGACTTTTATTAATAGAAATGAAACACTTTAAAATGCATGAATTATAGATGTGTTATTTACTCCCAAAACCAATGTCATTATTGTTTGTTAGCTTGCAGCGGCTTTTATTAGCACTATGAAAAGTGACAACATGATTGGTTTCCTTAGCCCTTTAAGGTACGCACCAAGAAACAAGAAAAGGAAAAATGATTTCTTTGCATGTTTTTATTTATTTATTTACTTATGATAACAATAATGACAATCAATTTTTTATTTATTTTTTAATTAGACCCCAACGGTATTTCCGATACAGGCCTCTACCAAACGGTTGAGACGTCTGTTCATAATAAACCTGTTTTGCATAATTCATAAAGTACAACATTCAGAACAAGTGACATTAATTTAGTGTTGGTGAGTTCAGCTTGATGCATTTTTCTATGAGATACAGTGACTTAAACTGAGGTCGACCAAATGGTTGAGTAGTACATTAAAGGGTTAATTTGTGCTGTGTACCTTCCATTCGTTCAAGTAAAAAAGAAGTTATTAATCAGAGAAAGCACTCATAGCCGCCGCTATACACACTGTATTAGTTATCGGCCCAAGCACTCCCAATGTATCGGCAAAAAGTCAAATATATCGTGCATGGTGCACATTGATCGATGAAAGCACTGCATGTATCATTAATTATCCTTAATTGTCATTAATAACAATGGGTCGAATGCACAGGTTTAAATTCCCTTAAATTGCGCTCGAGGCCTCTATGGCCAGCACGAAAAACACCACGTCACAACCCAAACAAATGTGATCAGAAGACATTGTTGATGTAATTAATTTGTGCTGTGTACCTACCTTCCATTCATGAGGCAAATTACGCAGATCATATCCTGTTGAACTGCCTTGACGAGTGAACACCTGAAAGGTGACCGGGTTTATTTCAGGTTTTTAATGCCGATATGTTCCGGCGAAATGCATTCTGGGACACGTCGCTCAAGTGTCACCGCGCGATTGCGTACTTGGTAAAAATGGGTGGAGCGAGAACACTTTCCAGGTTTGAGGAACGTACTCGCTGCAGTACTTGGACTGAGGCTGATGAAGTACGCTAGTATCGAGAAGTATGCATGTTGAGAAACAACCATTGTCTGCCGCTTTATCCTCCACATTGGGACTTTGCGGGGAGCTGGAGCCAGTCCAGTGCTAGTTGACATGGGGTGAAAGGCAGGGTACATCCTGGACAGGTCACCAGTCCATCGCAGGGCCCAACACACAAAGACAAACACACACTCTTAGAAATAAAAGTGCCAAGTAGAACCATATAAGGTTCTTTGACTTGTCCTCATAGGAGAACCCTTTTTGGCTCCAGGTAGAACCTTCCACCAAGAACCATTTTAAAACCCTTTATTCTGGAAAGGGATTATAACGGTTCTCTGTATCAGTGTTACCAAGAACCCTTGAAAAACCCTTTCTTCGGGAAAGAAGCAAATGGTTCCAGGTAGAACCTCAGCCCTTGTAGAAGGACCCTTTTTTGGGAACCCTTATTTCTAAGAGTGCACTTCACACTCACACTGAGGTCAATTTAGAGTGCAATACCTGGAGAAAACCCACGCGCACATGTGGAGAACATGCAAACTCCACACAGAAAGGGCCTGGTCCAGACCCAGACCTTCTTGCTGCGAGGCAACAATTCAATTATTTCTAGTTTTTAGTGGTTGAGCAAGAACTGAACAACGTATACATGTGTTTTGCAGAGTGAATTGAACAGAACCCATTGTTTTTTGGGCTTGTTGCTTCCTGCAGGCTACCTGACAGGCAGCGAGGGCTACTACAGTCACGTATCCTGTTCTGGCGACTACGCTTCAAACAAGAGTTTCTGCGCCTTGGACCTGAGGGATGGAGAGGAGGTTGCCAAAACGTACGCAGGACAATATTCGACTGAGCTGTTCAGCCAAAAGGCCATCAGCGTCATTGAAAAGCACAACTCCAACAAGGTGACCCACACACACACACGCACACAAACTTGTTTTAATATCTTGGTGAGGAACCAAGGTAACCCTAACCTAAACCCAATTCTAACTCTAAAACCAGGTCTTAACCCTGACAAAAGCCGTTTAAAGTTGTGACGTCCAGACAAAATGTCTCCACACGGTCAAAATGTCCTCACAGGTTTTACCTTTACTGGACCTCGCGAAGATATTAATACATGTGCTCACACACGATCGGAAGTCCAGTCCTATGACTTCGATTTTTTCCGAACCAGTTTTTTGTTTTTCTTTTCAGCCGCTCTTCCTCTACGTGGCACTGCAGGCGGTCCATGGTCCCATGCAGGTGCCGGAGAAATACTTGATACCTTACCAGTTCATCGAAGACCACAATCGGAGGATCTACGCTGGCATGGTGTCAGCTATGGACCAAGCTGTGGGCGACATCGCCCAGGCTTTGCATCGGGCTGGACTTTGGGACAACACCGTGCTTGTGTTCTCGACAGGTATGTTTCCAGACTAAACGACGCCGTTTCTGTCGTGTCGAGGTTTTGGAAGTATCTTCTGTCAAACGTGCGAGGGCCAATGGACAATGAACTGGTCATTATTATTATTTAAAGGTGCCATATGCAAGAATGTGGCCAAAAAACGGTTACTACATACATATTAAAAAATACCGAGGTCTCTTAGGTTTCGTTTTTCTGACGTAACTGGCAACCCGTGGTTGCTCGGCAGCTGAGACTCTACTGACTGCAATGGTTGGTCGACGGCGGTAGGTGGCGCCACATGCCAAAAACAGGATTTGCAGTCTGCAAAATATTGCTTTAATGCAAATACTTTGGCTGTACTGTTGTTGTTGGTGAGTTCAGTTTGTTATATGAACATTATTCCTGAGTCTCTGTGACATATTAGGAGGATTTTATGGCCAGTTGCTTCAGATTTATTACATAACGCACCATTAAGTAATATTTTTTTTTGTACATTTATGCAGTCGTCCGTGTATTGCATCGCTGTGCTACATATTCTAGTGCCATTCAAATTTTTCTAAACCCTTCCATCTCCTTTCAAACCTGCATGTCTGATGTCCAGCCGCACTCTCCACAGCTTTAACATTAAGCTGAGAAAATGTTGTAATTCTCAGGTCGTCCACTAGAGACCAGTGTTTCGCTGTGTTTGTTCTCACGTGGCTTTTTCGTCAAACGGAGCAGGGCGCAGTCATTTGCAGAAAGAGGGAGGACGAGACTTGGCTCGTGTATCTTCTGCTGGTGCTGCTTCTGTTGACTCTTGAAAAATATCCACCGCTTTTAACCTTTGGAGAACATAACAAGGGCCAAGATGAGTCTCAAGCCATTATGTAAACACGTGCCTACTCATTTTGTTTCCACACGTGGAACTTATAAATGAATTGCATCTGAAGTCGGTAATTCCTTTAAGGGTTATTTTTAGGGGGGTTTAAACGGGCTAATTAGAAGCACGGAACAATGCTGTGAGTCAAAGTGTGAGGTATTTATGGACGGAGCGAATAGGTGGCCTGTTTCATTGTACTTCTACACATTTCAGTTGGCTCTGTCTCACAGGATTCAGCCTGCCATATGCAGAGGCGCAGTTACCAGTGAACAGGCAAGGCAGGCAACTGCTTGGGGCCCCCGAGCCGATAGGGGGCCCCCGACACTCGGAGCCTGACGGCTGTTTTTACTGAAATGTGCAGTGACCAGCCGCATCCCAGTCCATCTTAAAAATGACATCTCACTTTTCAGCTATTATACAGTATTTTATTGTTCTATATATATATATATATATTGTTTTATAATGTGGGTTCTTTACAGCAGTGTTTCCCAACCCTTGTCCTCAGGGAATGCAGCCATGCCATGTTTTAGATTTTGCCGTGCTAAATTTTTTTTTATTTTTTTTTTTTACAAAGAAATTGAAATTTATTATATATTGAAATTTTAAATTATTTTTAAAAATGCATTATAAAAAAATAATAATAATATTTTCTTATTTTATTTAATTTCTTAAAAAGACAACATTTAAAAAATTGAATTTTCTGGAAAAAAAATTGACAAAAATTAAAACAACATTTTTTGGAAAAAAATAATGAAAAAAAGTTGAAATATAACATAATTTAATTTTTTTTTTTTTTTAAGTTGAAAGTTGAGCTTGATGATGAGCTGACGATTCATTTGAATCAGGTGTTTTTGGAGCAGGGCAACATGTAAAACATGGCAGGGCAGTGTTCCCTGAGAACCAGGGTTGGGAAAGTTTATATAGTTTTTAAAAGCTTTTACAGTATTTTATTGTTATTTACATTTATAGTTCCACATGCTTTTTAATTACAAGGTTTGTTTTCCCATGTTATTTCATTCATTTCGGAAAAAAAATTATATCTTGAACTCATACATTTTTAGTTGGTGTCAGATTATTTATATATTTTTGCCTAGGGCCCCTACAGACTCTAGAATCGCCTCTGGCCATATGCTTTGCAGACACCATATTACGAATAAAACTCAGTAAATGAACGGGGTGCACTGGTTATGCAATCTCTAATGTGACCAAAATGTAATTCATACTAACTGCTGAATCATCCCTCACTATAAAGTTACCTAAAACCATATCACACAATGGCTTTATTAGTATCTTTTTCCATAAGGAGTCAAGCCCAATAGGAAAGAAATGAGCCCTGAACTTGTTCCTTTTTATAATGAAGTGTTCAGCCAACTGACTGCCTCACTGGGACTGAGCTCTGAGCAAAATGAGAGACACAGTGGTGGACGTGTGTGTTTGAGGGTGGGAGGGAGAGAACTGGCCAGCAGAGAGCCAAGGCACCTTGAAAACGCATTTTACGGACTTTTCCAGGACGGTTCAGGAATCGACGCAGACTACTACTTCCTGCACTCGGGTGCATGACAGTCAGCTGGCTGTGTGTGCACTTTGTGTAATGGTTGGATGTTGTGAAGGAATATTTGTCGAGTTGGGGGAGAGACAAAGGCCTGAGATGTAGCTGGATTTAAAAAAAATAAATAAAAAAATGTGGTTGTACAAGGTTACTGACACACAGTCGGTGCTGAATTTCCCCATCTCTGGGAACCAACCTGAGACCCAGAGACACGTGTCCTTACTGGAAAAACATGGCTGCCGGTGGGTGTTTCCACTGCTTTATCTCGATGTCGGACAGCCTTCTCTGACTGGAAACTGGAGTTTGTGTCATTTTGTAAACACACACACTCCGTGTACCATGAAGTGAAAATCAGCCATTTTACATCGTGATCGTCGCTGCCTCAAGTTCAAATGGGTTACTTTGTGACTTTGGCGTTAGTAATGTCACACAGTGGAGAAGTGGCTCGTACTACTGCAGCAAAACGACCCAGGCTCCCGACCGAGAGCCTGCATAGAGTTTGCATGTTCTCCGTGTGTGCTCGACACTCTAAGTGCTAAGTAGAACCACATAAGGTTCTTCGGCTTGTCCTCATAGGAGAACAATTTTTGGCTCCAGGTAGAACCTTTTTTATAAAGGTTCCACCAAGAACCCTTCCACCAAGAACCCAGTACTCTGGGTTCCTCCCAGAGTCCAAAAACGTGGTCGATTGGACATTTGAAATTGACTCGTGGGTGCTTCTCTGTGTTTTCAGACCTTCTCATGAGGTCAGGCTGCAGTGTTTTCTGAAAGGTGGCCTCAAGGTCCATATTCCAATAGTTGGCTGTCGTCTCACTTTACTTGTGTAACATTTATGCTCCCAGCTTCCTGTTGCAGCTTAGGGAAGTTGCCACAGACATCAAACCACAACACTGCTCTGCTGTGAAACGGAGGGAGTCACATGGAGCTGATTCTCTTGATTTGATAATGGTTGAATATAGTGGATGTTCATTTATAAAAATTATAATGCACGACTGCTTTGATTAGTCTAGATCCTTGTCTGGCTCCTTCTCTGGCTCCTTGTCTGGCTCATTGTCTGTATCCTTGTCTGGATTCTTGTCTGTATCCTTGTCTGTATCCTTGTCTCGATCCTTGTCTGGATTCTTGTCTGTATCCTTGTCTAGATCCGTGTCTGGATACTTGTCTGTATCCTTGTCTGTATCCTTGTCTGTATCCTTGTTTGTATCCTTGTCTGTATCCTAGTCTAGATCCTAGTCTGTATCATTGTCTAGATCTTCGTCTGGATCCTTGTCTAGATCCTTGTCTGGATTCTTGTCTGTATCATTGTCTAGATCCTTCTCTGGCTCCTTGTCTGGCTCCTTGTCTGGATTCTTGTCTGGATTCTTGTCTGTATCCTTGTCTGAATCCTTGTCTGGATCCTTGTCTAGATCCTTGTCTGTATCCTTGTCTGTATCCTTGTCTGTATCCTTGTCTAGATCCTTGTCTGTATCCTTGTCTAGATCCTTGTATGTATCCTTGTCTAGATCCTTGTCTGTATCCTTGTCTGGCTCCTTGTCTGTATCCTTGTCTAGATCCTTGTCTGTATCCTTGTCTGGATCCTTGTCTGGATTCTTGTCTGTATCCTTGTCTAGATCCTTGTCTGTATCCTTGTCGGAATCCTTGTCGGAATCCTTGTCTGTATCCTTGTCTGAATCCTTGTCTAGATCCTTAACTGTATCCTTGTCTGAATCCTTGTCTGGATTCTTGTCTGTATCCTTGTCTGTATCCTTGTCTGGATCCTTGTCTGGATTCTTGTCTGTATCCTTGTCTAGATCCTTGTCTGTATCCTTGTCGGAATCCTTGTCTGTATCCTTGTCTGAATCCTTGTCTAGATCCTTGTCTGTATCCTTGTCGGAATCCTTGTCTGGATCCTTGTCTAGATCGTTGTCTAAATCCTTTGCTGGATCCTTGTCTAGATCCTTGTCTGGATCCTTGTCTAGATCCTTGTCTTGTTTACATCTTTATGTAAAACCTCACATTTGCCTTTGCCTCTTTTTCCCTCCTCATGTTGACAGATAACGGAGGTAGGCCAAGGACTGGTGGCAGCAATTGGCCACTGCGAGGCAGAAAATGGTCACTTTGGGAGGGCGGGGTCCATGGAGTTGGATTTGTCGCCAGCCCGCTACTGAAACAACCTGGAACTGTCAGCAACAAACTCATCCACATCTCTGATTGGCTGCCTACCTTTGTTGGCCTGGCAGGAGGGATCATCAACACCACAAAGCCCCTGGATGGATACGACGTGTGGAAAGCGATCAGGTGAGCGGGGGGGAAAAATGTTTTCACAGATCTGGGAATTGACTGCTAGTTCCCTTTGTGGCAGGTTCAGCCTGTGGCCTGCAGTGGTATCAGGAATGAGATCAGCTCTTGAGTTGTGACAGTCTACCCTCTCTGTGTGCCCCTTCCTGAGTCTTTCTCCAACTGCCTCACGCTCAAACTGACTCTCCCTGAGTCTCCCTGACCCAGCGTCTTTTTCTTATAGGAGCCCCTGCTTCTTCAATAAGCCCTTTGTTACTGTGGCAATAGGCGCTCAAAGAGAAGGAAATTCCATCAGTCATTCTCATATAAATCTACAGTGTCTCCATCCTTCTGTTTTTTATCATTATAAACTCTCATGCCCGTCCCCTCAGCTTGTATATAGTACTAAATATGTATTAAATAGTGATTAAATCAGTCAGATGAGCTCGCCAGTTCCCACATTTGTGCATGTTTCGTCACATCAGCTGTCACTGAGACTCGTTTGACTGACAATTATGTTTGCGAACTAAATGTGGACGCAGTGGAGGAGGTGAAATTGAGGCCCTGCAGCAGAGCTCCAGCAGAAAATCGAGGCTCGGCCAGCACCGCAAACTACTACTCACGGTCTCCACATGACTCGGTTGGCTGGCATATGTCAGCTGACCGAAACGCCGCACAGCAACACGGAGAACAAACTGCTGTTTGTTTTTTTTTTGTTTTGTTTTTTACAGCTTTACGCGCTCACTCTGTGTTTCATTGGATCACCGCTCACGGAAAACAGCAGCCTTGACAGCTTGGCCCCCCGTGAAATAAAAAAAAAACAAATGAAACTAAAACAGTAGGCAGGCCAGCAGAGAGAGAGAGTGAGAGTTATTTTAGTTGTGTTATCACACACTGTGGTCAGTGAGAGCGGTGGTGGAGTGTGCGGTCGGAGCACGTGACTGCCTGGTGAGCAGCGGGGCCAGCTGGTTCATATTTACAGCTCGGAGTGGACTTTACAGTCCGCGGGTTAGACGTTGTGTATCTTTTTTGTTGCGTGTTTCGTGTGTGTGAGAGTAACACGTACTCTTTTGTTACAGCTATGGGCTCCCCTCACCCAGACAGGAGCTGCTGCACAACATCGACCCTATGTTTCAAGACGGTAGTCCATGTAAGTTCCTGTTTTCACTGATCATTGACCATGCAGGAGGCTGCAGCTTACACGTGTAATTTGAAATCCCCAAAGGGTGTTTTATTTTTTTTATGGTTTTTCAACCAAGAGATCGAAATTCCAGGTAATGTCCAGAGATTTGAGTCTGAACATTTCTTTAAAGGCGCCATATGTAAGAATGTGGCCAAAAACGGTTACTACATTCAAATTCAAGATACGGAGGTCTTTTCGTTTTCTGACGTAACTGGCAACCCGTGGTTGCTCGGCAGCCGAGACTCTACTGACTGCAATGATTGGTAGACGGCGGTAGGTGGCGCCACGTGCCAAACACATGATTTCCAAACATAAGCATGAATGCAGTCTGCAAAATATATTTTTTTAATGCAAATATTTTGGCTGTACTGTTGTTGTTGGTGAGTTCAGTTTGTTATGTGAACATTATTCCTGAGTCTCTGTGACATATTAAAGGGATAGTTCGGAATTTTGGACATAAGACCCATTTTCCAACTCAGCCTGTGTGATTGAGACGTCTGGAGACGTTTTCAAGAAATTTAATTCAGTTCTTCTAGTTCCCGAGTTCGCTGGTGCTATGGCTAGCGCAAGTCAATGGTACACGTTAGCATGGCATTAGAAACCCTGATTTTTAATCCCTGAAAAACCCGGACTGATTCCGCTGCTGCTGAGAATGTAGTCCCTCAAAAATTCATGCGATACGAGGTTTGTTTTGTTTCAAATATTATTCTATCAACACAGATATGTACATCGATAGTCTGCCGTTACAATTGATTTTCCTCTGTGGTGCACTGTGGAGTCGGTGTGAGTGTTTCTAATGCCATGCTAACGTGTACCATTGACTTGCGCTAGCCATAGCACCAGCGAACTCGTGGAACTAGAAGAACTGAATGAAATTTCTTGCAAACGTCTCCAGACGTCTCCATCACACCGGCTGAGTCGGAAAATAGGTCTTATGTCCAAAATTCCGAACTATCACTTTAAGAGGATTTTACGGCCAGTTGCTTTAGATTTATTACATTATGCACCTTTAAGTCTACTATTCGCACATGGCAACCACAGCGGGGCATCGACTACACAAAGGAGAATCCCTCTTGCATTGTAGGAGCTTCATTGAGAGAATATTTAACTGTCTTTTCACTTCTCATCCTCTTCCTGGCAATCACAGTCCAGCTCTGTTCGTGTATGGTTCTTTAATGATGGAACATTCAAGAACGTCTTGATGACTCACCCCTCTTTGTCTCTTGCAACACACCTCACATTCACATCTATTGTGCATTTCCAGACCCGTTTTCCTGCACCTCCTCAATTCAATTCAACACTCAGGGTTTCCAGAGGATGACGCTCAATAAACGTTGCTCATCCCCTTGGTCTGTAGACTACATCCCTTTAATTATCTGCTGACCTCTGCCTCACTTTGGGACCCACTAGTTTAAATAAATCCCATCCACCTACCCATTATCTATGCGCGGGCAGATGCCTGAGGCCGGAGCCTCCCAGCTCACACGGGACGAGAGGAGGGTGGCTTCACACTGGGCAGGTCACCGCAGCCTGTCACAGCCAGCACTGGCAAACGGAGACAGATGGTCCTTCACCCCTCCAGACAAATTATTTCGAGTCACCAGTTAACCGAAGCAGCGTGTTTTTGTACTGTGGGAGGAAAACCTGTGCAGACTCCTGGCAGATTTTAAACACTCTGAGCTCTTGATAACCGGAGCCCTCTCAACATTACCTCTAACCCCTTTTTCTATTATTGTGTTCCTTCTTTCCTAATGATGTAATTCTACTGTTTCCACACTCTCTCTCTCTCTCTCTCTCTCTCTTCCCAACAAGGCCACAAGTATCAAGGCCTCATTGTTTGAACCAGTACTCATAACAACCAGACATTGTAAAAATCCAACTGACGCAAGTAAAACAGACCGGGGAAGTGTATTACATAACATTTGACTATTAGAAATGAACTAAACTAACATTAACCGGTGTGCATGGATGACCATCGGTGTGAAACTCTCTCTGGAATGTGCACTGATGACATAAGGTTGAAAATGTAATCAGTCACTGTTGATAGTCTAATCAGTCATCTGAGATCGCTGACATTTGTGAGCAGGGTGTGTGTGTGTGTGTAAAATATAAACTCTGTGATTGGAGGGAGGTTTTCCTGGAAGTGAGACTTTTTTTGTTAAAGCGGACCTGGACCGGAAGTTCCAATTAACGCTGTTTTTTTTTTAAAAGTGTGTATCTGCGTCATTACCTCGTTTACGAAGCCCTGAAGTTGCGAAACAAACAGTTCAGCCACTGCTGAACACGCTGTGTTGTATTGTAATCTCGGGCTCAGCGAGATCTCCCTTCTGGTTTTTACGTAAACAGCGGTTCTCCTGAACAGCAGATCGTCCTGCTCCGGGCACTAGTCCGGGCACATCGGGTTGCGTACATTGAACCGCAGAAGAAGAATAACGTCCGTTGAGGAGGTGTTTCACGAGCGACAGTGTCTTCTGACTCTGGGTCAAAGTCATAAAAAGGGACTGCGGCGGGGAGTCGTGAAGAAGCTATTTTTAAACATTTTTAAAACAATGTTTTGATAATGAGTCGCAGTGCATCCACCGTTCCAGAGGGGGGAGCTGCGCTTCTGAGAGCTGGTGTGCTGATTATGTCACTTCCGGGTATTGGCCAATCACAAGACGGTTGGGAAGGCTCTCTATGCTGGCTGGCCAATCACAACACAGTCTGTCTTCTGGGGGTGAGATTTCAGTCTGAAACACCGCGGCTGAGGAGAGCGTCAATAAGGAGAGATTTCTATCGGCTCGTTTACAACAACTAGGAGGTTTTTGACCATAAAAACAAGTTAAAGTATGTAAGTAGACCTCACCATAACTGTGCAACAGGACCACTCTATGTGAGCTTTAGGCTACAGTGGAGTGGTCTCACTCTTCGTCAAAACCACTCACTATTAGGTGACCCAAAACCACTGCCTTCTGCGAAGAAGCACAGCAGCAGTTTCCAGTTCTGTGGCTGCAATTTCTGACTTTGTGGAGGATGCTGCACCTTTGTTGTACTTTCAAAAATAGTAGAGGTATGGGAGGGAGTGCATTTTTTTGTACAGAAATGTTTCACAGATGTAACGTAATTGGCGGATTCTAAAGAGAGCAGATGTGTACCGTTTGATCCCCCATGAAGGTATTGCGTAATGTCCGATTCATCTGCTCTTTTCCAAGGCCTCTGGGGACATGAATCCCATCTTTGCTAACCCACTCTTTCATGTAAAAAGCAACATTTATTTATTTAACAGCCTAGGCTAACCCTGAACTTGCACCTTCCTACAACATCCGCAGGGAGTCGGCTCCCCCATATCTACAGTAGACAAAGAGGTGTGAAAACACGTCCGGGAAAGGCAGACTCTTTGTCTATTGGAGGAATGCGAAAGGGGGAGTTGCTCGGGTATAAACGTGGAAGGCTCACTTTGCTCAACACAACAAAGTAAGCCTTTCCACAACACCTTCCGTTAAAGTTAGTGCATAGGATGTCAGATGCCCTTCCTGATGCAACACCCCCAATGGCTGCGGTCAATTTAGAGTATCTAATTACCGATGAGCAATGGGGATTGGGTACCTTGCCCAGCGGTACCCCAGCCTTTGACCTGTCGGGAATTTGAACCGGCACCCCTCCGGTTACAAGCCCATTTCCCTTATGCTCGGCCATGAAAATATTAAAGTCTCTTGTCTTGTCGATATAACACCGCAGCAATCCACAGCTAAATCTTTGATAGAAAGCAGAAAATAAGATGGCAGCATTTTCCTGCAGGGGAAACCTGTCTTGCTGTCCTCGTGTTTCCTCACCACTCAACTTCTTAAATATGGAGGTCCCAGATTAATCCCAGATTACGTTTTTTTTTTTTTCAGACGTATCTCTACGGAGCTCCCCCTACAGTTTCGGAGTACATATTTTTATGACCGCACCGTTGAACATCCATCCATGGTCCTCACTCCCGACGCTCCCTACTCCCTTTCCCTCTCCATCATCGCCGTTTAAATCATATGGATGATGAGAGAGACCCACTGAAGCGTTCACCCTCATGTTTTATGTTTGAAACTTTATTGTCAACCTCCTCCATGACAACCGAGTGCATTCCAGTGTGAGATTTTCCTAAGAACTCTACTCATTTCTTCCCCGTCCCTCTTCATACTTCTCTATTTAGCTCTTGAAAAGGCCGTATCCCTTTATCTTTGCATACCTCTCTCCTTTCAAGTAACCTTTCAGAATATCCCTCCCCTCTGCTCTTGTGCTGTGTGGGAATAGGGTTCTCAACTAAAAAAAAAAAAGTTTTCACTTGTGGAACAAGAGAGAAACTCTGGACTTTACCCAAGCCCTAAATCACCCCCAACTTTCCTCTCTGGACTCCTTTGGTCTCCTTCTGTCTTGCACTCCCCCCTTTTTTCTCCTTGAGCCTGTTGGTGGATCCCCCTGCTGTGGATTCAGATGAGGGAGGCCTTCACTTCACTGAGACTCTCTTGTCCTGTGCTCATGGGAAGAATTCATGTGAGAAAATGGACTGAGTTGCTCAATGCCCCTTTCCTTTAAGAACAAAGAGAGAATGAAGACCTCAAATCCAACTCTGACATTTGTAAAGCTCTCAATAACTTGCAAATTGTCCTGAACCAACAGATGAATAAGAAGGCAATCACAAACAATTCACAGTACATAGATTTTAAAAGCAAACATCTTACATTTTTGATGTTGCGTGATCGTCATGAATTCGATCATAAATAGTCATAATAGCCGAAGTAATGATGTTGTGATGTTTACTCGTGTCCTCTTAGTCACTTCCTCCGAAAAACACAGTTTTCTCTGCGTCTTTTTCAAAAACGCGATCGCTGCCTTGATCTTATAGCCGATACCTGGCTATGGTAATTTTGTGTTTCTTGCGAGACCTCCTGATTCTGAGGATCTTGCAAGGCTGTTTTTTCCGCTAAAACACAATAGGGGGAGTGGAGACAGCCCCGCAACCTCCCCACAACAAGACATTTAAAGGTGAAGTAAGTATAGTTTATAGTGACATCTAGAGGAGAGGCTGAAATTTGCAACAACAAACTGCTCCTCTGCTCACCCCCTCCCTTCCCTGAGCGCTACAGTATCCTCAGCCCGGTCAAACGTCGTCCTCGTCGTCTTTCTCCGTGTCAGCGGATGAGGTTCTAGTATTTATTCAGACAACGAGAGGGCGAGGACGAGGGACAGCTCTTCGTGGCCGCGGTAGAGCTTTTAGAAGCCGGCGAGGGAGAGGGCGAGCTACCGCGGCCGTAGCAGACGAAGCGGAGAGAGTGGATGGAGGCGGGACTTCCGCTACAAGTAACAACAGACAATGCAGGAGCACATAATATGTATAAAAAAGTGGATTTTGGGTCATATAAACCCATAAATACCACACAGTGTCCCTTTAACCATCACAATGACTATGAAGCCGGATTTAGCCAATTGTGCGATGCGACGATTTGAGCCCTGCAAGCCTGACCTGCGATAAGTTTGGTTTCAAAGATGGCCGCGCATGAAGCAGCCCAGCTCAGTGCATGTGAGAACAATTAGGATTACCCGCATGTCATTTACACAAGAATAAGTAGTGAGGGGTTTCACTGTCACAGCTTTTATCATGTGGTTGCAAAAGTGCTGAGATCTGACATCTTTTAATTCTCCCGTCATGTTGCTGTGGTTGATTCGGCTCTATAAAACGGGGGAATGTGGACTTTGGGGTGGGGGTGGAGCTTCTCTGTCTAAAGGAATCGCATACACCAACACAAGTTGGATACGCAGATTTTTACCTGATGAGAAAAAACTGATCCCACCACCACCCTCATGTGGAGGATAAAGCGTTAGAAGACGGATGGCTTTACTGTTCATTATGCTTGGCAGATGTGGAACTGACCACATTGCCACCAAATTGATCACATTCCTCCAGCCTCAAAGCATGTATTTTGAAGTAATGAACGCATGAAACAACCTCTGGTCCTCGAGAAGTAATAGCTTTTCAATTTTTTTTATTGTGGATGTCACTTGGTTCCTGCTGCTTCCCAAAAGACGTCTATATTTCCTGTCACTCCTACAATTAAAGATGCCATATGTAAGAATGTGGCCAAAAACAGTTACTACATTCAAATTCAAATTCTTTTAGGTTTCGTTTTTCTGACATAACTGGCAACCCATGGTTGCTCAGCAGCTGAGACTCTACTGACTGCAATGACTGGTAGACGGCAGTAGGTGGCGCCACATGCCAAAACATGATTTAAAAACATAAACATGATTTGCAAAAAACATTTTTTTATGCAAATATTTTGTCTGTACTGTTGTTGTTGGTGAGTTCAGTTTGTTATATGAATATTATTCCTGAGTCTCTGTGACATATTAGGAGGATTTTATGGCCAGTTGCTTTAGATTTATTACATAATGCACCTTTAAATAAAGAGAAATTTACAGTTATGCAATAAGGTTTTGTGCCAGTCTTGAAACACTAACCGCACACTTTACAGAGGGTGTTTTACATTCAATAGTTACCCTTTTAATCAGACTGTTCTATTGCTGTTTGATAGATGGATGGACTTTGATGATCAGCTCTGTCCTCTTCTCTCTGCAGGTGAAGGCAACGAGTATCGGTTAGCTTTACCTGAAGTGGCGAGCAGAGAACCCTGGACAAAGTATAGCTTCAATGTGTCCATTCACGCTGCTATTCGAGTCTCTCAATGGAAGCTGCTGACCGGCGACCCAGGTCAGTGTCCTCTGTCACCCATAGTGACGTGTTTTATTCCAAGTGCATTCACGTCTAATCTCTGCTAATCAGTGGTGGAAGAAGTAGAAGTAGATCTTTAAGTATAAAGACACTGTGAGCACCAGGCACCAGGTACTATATCGCTAATGGAAACACAGAATAACCGTACCGTGGCGAGGCGAGGCGAGGCGCGCCAGTGGAAAAAGCGCCAAAAATGTGACGTCATCCAGAGAATCTCGTCGCTGATTGGTCGTCGTGTCAACGCAAATTCTTTGACAAAGTTGAAAGCGATTGTGTCGCTCGCCGCGCGCCTCGTCCGCTGTGAATGCAGCGTTAGATAGTAATAATGATGCTGCATGCTTATTGGCTGATGATATTAGCTTCCTCGGTACCCATGTTTTTGATATCAAATGACGACAAATATTACGGTGTTTGGCCGGTAAAGGAATGATGCGTTTGGTGAGTGGACTGCATCTTGAAGCTGCTCCTCTGAGCTCAATGTGCTGTGAACCCTGCATTACCTTCACTAGGTCTCATGTGCTAGTGTTCAGAATAGTCCACAAATAATATAGTTGAATTCTGAATAGGGTTTTTTTTTTGTTGCCCATCCCTTATAATAGGTGATACAGAGGAAGTTCAGTCGAAGTTCGATTCCCAGCCCTATAGCCCGTCTATAGATTTGTAGTTGCACACACAGTATGTCTGCAACAGCCTCCAAATGTGATTCAAGGTACATTCACATGCATTTGGGTGCATTCACACTTTGTATAGCTCAGCATGAATGTTAAGAACACAACTGAATCGAGCCCCGACTGACCCATCTTTGTACTTCCAGGTTGTGACAAGTGGTTTCCTCGGCCCCCCCACAACGTGAGCCTGTCCAAGAGTGACCTGCTGAAGCCTATAATGCTCTTTGACATAGAGAGCGATCCTCAAGAGAGATACGACCTATCAGATCGGTTCCCTGGTGTGGTGGGTTATCTCCTCGATAGGCTCAGCCAATACCAGAAGAGTGCCTTGCCCATTAACTTCCCCAAATCTGACCCCAGGTGTGACCCAACTTCCAGGGGAGCCTGGGGACCCTGGGTTTAGATGGAGAAGGCAGCGATGAGGACGATAAGGGATGGGTTTATTGTGGAATTCATTTCACCGTATGACGATGACAGTTTATTATGTCTAAATCAAATGTATTGCATCTTCTCTGTCCTTGTTTTTTGATCCTTTAAAGGTCTCATGGGTTAAAATGAAGGGATTACGTAAACTGTGTTAAGGACACGCGTTACTGATTTGTAACTTTCTCACCGTGGTTTCAGGTATTTGCACTTTGTATTTCTGGTCTTGAGAAGCTGAGGTAAAAAAATATTTTTACGTCCGTATGTCATTAAAATCACAATGTTTACAGCCTTAGGAGCAAGAATAGACATGAGAATGTATTTGCAGTTCTTAAAAGGGAATATTTTCTGTTGGGTTTTCAGCGTTTGCATAAATTAACTTATTTGAAGGTTGCTATGGAGATATTGATCAAAAGTTTTTATTTATCTGTTTTCATGAAATCCATTCAAGGGTCGGGTCAGGTGTGTTTTTATATGGGTCTGTCATTGTCAACTGAGCAATAAATAAAATGTGAATGTGAGGAGTTTCTACACTCTTAGAAATAAAAGCGCTAAGTAGAACCATGTAAGGTTCTTCGGCTTGTCCTCATAGGAGAAACCTTTTTGGATCCAGGTAGGTTCCACCTGAAACCCTTTTGGAGGGTTCCACCAAGAACCCTTTTAAAACCCTTTATTCAGGAAAGGGGTTTTAAAGGGTTCTCTGGATCAAAATGGTTCTTAGTGGAACCATTAGTGTTACCAAGAACCCTTGAAAACCCCCTTTCTTGGGGAAAGGGTTTTTCAGAAGCAAAGGGTTCCAGGTAGAACCTCAGCCCTTTTGGAACCCTTATTTCTAAGAGTGGACTCTTATATTATGGCTTCAGTCATTCATGAATGTACACTCTCATGGAAGGCATTCACGTTCTGTTCTGTTCTGTTCTGTTAAAGCGGAACCTTTTCTGGACCGCCAGTGGCATGCAAGTTTCATCTGGTGGTACTTGGAGAAAAATACAGAAATACTGTTCTACTGTACGTACTGTATGTTTCGACTGGAGTGAGTGGAAAATGAAACAAATGGCAGTAAATGATAATAAATTAAACAAATAATAGTTGGTGTCGCCTTATCTCTCGCTCCGTCTTAATCTGTTATAGCTCTCTGAAGAAAATCTGACTAAGAGGAGGATGATGAGAGAGTAAATTATGGGGGATTAGAGACAACAAGACATTCAACCATCACAATGACTCAAAAGTTGTTAAATTTGGGTAAATATCCTGCCTAGTTCTGCTTTAAGTCAAACTCTTCAGTCAACTCCTTCGAAATAGGTGATTAGCATATGTGGAGTCTGAGTGGGAGAAATGGAACTTCCTTGATACAAACACACAGTTTGACCTTTGGCTCCTTAGCGTTTGACCTCCTCCTCGCAAGCAACGTGCGGCAGATGAACGCAGGAAATGCTCCCTGCAGAGAGCAGGCGGTCCCCTTCCTAATGTGGTGCTGTGACCCTTGACCCTTTGCCACTGTGAATTGAATGGCAGCTGAGTCAGGCAAACAACAATGCAGGAGCTTTAAATTCATTTGACAGCAGCAGCAACAGCAGCAGCAGCTTCAGACACTTTCGCACTAAAAATTAGCAGATAAGCCCAGAATTTTGACATTTTGGTGGAGAATATGTTGCAAAACATCGACATATAAGTCTTGACAGCCACGATTAAAAGGACTGAAATGAAAAAACTGCTGCTTCATAAGACCTTAGTTAATTTTTCACTGAATTTTTTACTGAGTACACTCTTAGAAATAAAAGTGCTAAGTAGAACCATATAAGGTTCTTCGGCTTGTCCTCATAGGAGAACCCTTTTTGACTCCAGGGTTCCTCCCCTTTGGAGAGTCCCAGCAATAACCCTTTATTAAGGAAAGGGGTTTTAAAGGGTTCTCTCGATCAAAACGGTTCTTACTGGAACCATTAGTGTTACCAAGAACCCCTTTGTTCTGGAAAGGGAAGCAAATGGTTCCAGGTAGAACCTCAGCCCTTGTAGAAGAACCCTTTTGGAACCCTTATTTCTAACAGTGTAGCAGTCAAGATGCCACCTAATCTCTATTTTTGTGTATTTTCTTGTTGATTTGTCCTTACAAATTGGCGGCTTTGACGCCGCGAAACCAACGCACGAGTGTGTAACGCACGTGTCAAAAGTGGCCGTTGCGCTGAATTTCAACCTGTGATTTTGGTGATGGGCGACGACCAGCGGACCGCATATTTATTTGATGTTTCTGAGAAAGCAGCTCTCGCGCTGCCGAAAGCCGTAAAAAAAATTTGTCACTCGTTCGCTCTGTTTCGTTTTACTCTGCAATCAAACCCCTGCGTTTCACCACTGATGGTATGGTCGATATAATTAGATGTCGCATGCACTTCTCGCCTGTTCGAAAAAAAAAATGGAGCCCTGCCATTTTCTCAGCGTGGCTGCTGCAGACCACTTGTGCATTTCATGGAGCTGCTCTGTGGTGAGCTTTCCCCCCTTTCCTGACAAGTTATTCCATCATCTCCCCCCCCCCCCCCTCCCTCCTTGCGATTATGAGCAGCCAACCTTCCCAGCGTGATATGACCATGCAAAGACATGACATAGCATGACGCTCATACTTCTCATCTTTTACCCAGAGGCGCGGCTTGTGAACAGGCAAGGCAGGCGACTGCTTGGGGTCCCCGAGCCGATAGGGCCACCCCCCCCCCCCCCCCCCATACTTGGAGCCTGAGGGCTGTTTTTGTTGAAATGTGCAGTGACCAGGTGCATCCCAGTCCCCCTTAAACAACAATGGGCGATTTGCAATGACATCTCAGGAAACCCCCCTAAAGGGGCCCCACATCACTTTAACCTCTGTGAAGTTAGTGAAGAGGATTATTTGCATATGTATCATATTATTTGCATGACATATGTGTAATGCATCTTTTTTTTACTAAGTTTATATAGTTTTTTAAAAGCTATTTACAGTATTTTTATTGTTCTTTTATTTATATTTTCACATACTTTTTAATTACAAGGTTTTTCCATGTTATTTCATTCATTTGTAAAAAAAAAAAATTTTTTTAACTCATACATTTTTCATTTGTGTCAGATTATTTGCAACATAATGGTGATGAACACTGGTCGGAAGGAAGGTACCCCCCTGGGAATTTTTGCTTAGGGCCCCTACAGACTCTAGAATCGCCTCTGTCTATTACGTCTTAATCTCCATGGTTTTTGGACAGTGGAGAACCGGGAGAAAACCCACCAACACAGGATATTATACTATCTATATCACTAGTTTCCGTGTGTGTGTGTGTGACGTCAGATGCTTTGATTGTGAGCACATGTGCAGCGCCCAAAAACAGGGGATGCCACCCTGAATGTTCATCTCTGGTATGTCCACAAGGAGAGACACGACGAAAGGTCTCTTGCGGCGAGGCAGACGCCGGAATTCCTAAAACAAGATCTTCGCGTCTTGTCTGTCTCTCCGTGCCGCTCTGCCTGTGAAAACAGATTAAAATCGTGCTGACCTGTGTCGCCAGGAATGTGTTGAACTTTGAGCCCGGAAGTGTGTGGGGGGGGGGGGAATCCGACAGCTCATCGGGCCTAACGGGGAAAAAAAATAAGTCCAGAATGAGTGGAAAAGCTCACATTCAGAGAGTCAGTTTTTACTGAAATCATACTTTTCAAACCTGGATTTGAAGAGGACAAATTATGCTAAATCAACTTTTTTTTTTTATCATTTTAATACTTATATTTAGAATATTTATATTTAAAGTTGCATTATGTAATAACTCTAAAGCAACTGGCCATAAAAATCCTCCTAATATGTCACAGAGACTCAGGAATAATGTTCATGTAATAAACTGAACTCACCAACAACAACAGTACAGACAAGATATTTGCATTGAAAAAAAATATTTTGCAGACTGCAAATCACGTTTATGTTTTGAAATCATGTTTCGGCATGTGGCGCCACCTACCGCTGTCTACCAATCATTGCAGTCGGTGGAGTCTCGGCTGCCGAGCAACCACGGGTTGCCAGTTACGTCAGAAAACGAAACCTAAAAAGACCTCGGTGTTTTGAATTTGAATGTAGTAACCGTTTTCTTACATATGGCACCTTTAAAAGATGACACACTCATGTTTTGAGTGCTTCTGAACTTCACTCGGAGTCACATGATCCCAACAAAGAGGAACAGGATAGATAACATCGCGGGGCTGTTATTACTCTCAATAAACTGCCCGGTTGTTTTGCCAGAAACTCCCCGACCGAAGTCACGCGACTAACCTTGTGTTTTCCTTCCATTCACTCAGTCTCATTTGACTGACCAGGGAGCACAAATAAGAGGTCACTGAGGTCCAGGCACCGGTCACTCCCCTGCTAGTCACAACACTCTCAAAATAGAGCATTCACACTCGTTGACGTTCGTGCAAACCAAACCAAAAAAAAAGTTATTCTCCTAAAATGACGACTTTATTCTCCTAAAATTATGCCTTTTTCATATTACGACCTTTCTTTTTCATATTACAACTTTATTCTTGTAAAATTATACCTTCTTTTCCATAATATAATGACTTTTTTTTAATATTACCACTTTATTTTCCTAAAATTACAACTTTATTCTTGAAAAAGTACAATCTTTTTAATATTACGACTTTGTTTTCCGACAATTACGACTTTACTCTCCTAAAATTACAACTTTATTCTTGTAAAATTCTGCCTTTTTCCCATATAATTATGACCTTTCTTTGTAATATTACTACTTTATTTTCCGAAAATTACAACTTTACTCCCCTACAATTACGGCTTTACTACCCTAAAATTACAACTTTATTCTTGTAAAATTATGACTTTATTCTTGTAAAATTATGCCTTTTTCCATATAATTATGACCTTTCTTTTTAATATTCCGACTTTATCTCCTAAAATTACAGCTTTATTCTTGTAAAATTATGCCTTTTTCCCATAATATTATCCCTTTTTTTGTAATATTACTACTTTATTTTCCTAAAATTACGACTTTATATTTTCCCCCGAAAATTATAACTTTATTCTCTTAAAATGACAACTTCATTCTTGTAAAATTATGCATTTTTCCCCATAATATTATGACTTTTTATTTTAAAATATATATATTACCACTTTATTTTCTGAAAATGACGACTTTATTTTCCAAAATTACGATTTTATTGTCCTAAAATGATGCCTTTTTCCATATTACAACTTTTTTCTTTTCAGATTTCAACTTTATTCTCCTAAAATGACAACTTTATTCTTGTAAAGTGATGATTTTACTCTCCTAAAATTTCGAATTTATTCTTTTTCAATAACATTTATTTCAAACATTATTTTTTTTATATAAATATTACCACTTAATTGTCCTAAAATGACTTGAGTTTATGGTGAGAGGGCAGCAGTGATTGGTGGAGGGGGAGGGAGCTCGTGGATCAGTCACTCCCATCATCCACAGCAGTGACTGACTGAAGATAAGCGGGACGCAGCTCGGCCATTCATTCGTCTGTGGTTCCGGAGAAAACGTGGAAGAATGGAGCAGAGACGCGGTGAGAGCTGCTGAGAAACAAACAAACAAACAAACAAACAAAGAGGACCGACACACGTGAACGTAATCTGCAATCCCGAAGAGCGAGAAGTCACAGGAAGGAGGATCGACTCACTTGGATTTCAACGTCGCTCACTGTCGCTTTGCAGACTCTTGACGTAAGTATCTGAGCAGATACACGGAAAAACACTCATGAGTTTTTTTTTGTGAGATGATCTGTTTGTTTGTTTGTTTGTTTGTTTTGTCGCGTGTTGTTGGAAAAACTTCTGCTGGGTTTAGTTTTGGCACCAGAGTTTCCTCTCTTGTCTGTCTGTCTGCTGGAAAACTCGTGGCAGCAGGAAAACCCTGAAGAGCAGATGCTCTGCCAGGCAACACACACACACACACACACATGCTCATTTTCTGCATTGTTATGGTTCAAACTGACCGGGTGTTATAAATGTACACATTTAACACAAGTACAGGGCCGGCCCAAGCATCCATGGGGCCCTAAGAAAAATTTGATTTTGGGGGCCCTCTCTTTTGGTTACTGCCAATAACAATGATTACTGATCATTCACACACGGACTATACTAAAGGTATTCTACTTATTCTAACCCTGTCACGAATACGCTTGTAAAACTTAATTTTTGAGAACTTTTTGTTTTTGTTTGACACCAATTTAGCAAATTTACAGAAAAAAATCAAAATACACTCCTGTAATACACAGATTCGACTTTTATATGTAAAAAAACATAGCATTAAATAAAATAAACAAACAAACAAATACTTCAATAATAATGTAAATCAACAGAGGCACCCGGAACAAGGTTATAAAAATGGTTTATAAATAAGATATAAAGTATAACCAGCATGTTAAAAAGTGTCTATGAAACAAATTTTAAAAAGTATGAACAAAATCAGCCGATTAATCTTGAAAAAAGCAAATATCGCAATATGAAGAATGCAAGTATTTGCTCATGAAATCGAAGAACCAGGAAGAACATTAAACTATGGATAACAACAAAATAGCATTTAATTTAATTTAATTTAGTGTAATTTAATTGAATAAAAAGGTTATTTTGTACACTGAGGCTTTAACTCCCTGCTAAATGCAGGGATGTGCTTGCTGAGGAATACATCTTCAAGAATAGTTTGAGATCAGATTGTTGCTCCAGTGATAGTTTTAAGCTCCAAGACGTTATGAGGATTATTGTTTTCTTTGAGAGAAACAAACTGGATAATCCGCTCCTATGACTAAAAAACATCGGTTTTAGCTAGTGCTGGGGGCGCGTCAACGTTAACCCGAGACGTCACGTTTACGTGACTCCCCGATTGTTAAAATTAGTCTCTAAAGTAACGCTAAACTTTAAAAAACAGAGGCACACATACGTAGTACACAGGTACGCTAGTTATTTGTCGCGCTGCTCTTTTGGTTTAATAAACAGACCGCTCCAGTTCGACTGTAGGCACGCTAACCGGCGTTAAAAGGAGCTAACGCAGCTAACGGCGCTAACTGGTAAACGGTGCCTGGACTCCGGTGTCGCGGCACGTCAACATGGCGTCACGCGCGGCTTTTTTTTCGGTCAGTCGTCATAAAAACGCATCATGCGTTAACCGAGTGTATGTACACTTTAGCTCAATGCTAAATTCGAGCTATAAAGCAATTTCCTTTGTTGTATTGATCTATTTTGTTGATACCCAGTTAGCACCTGCTAACTAAGAGGCCCGTAAGAGGGTTAAATGTTGGATTGCGTGGATCTCTGGAGGTCTCTGAACACCTGACGTGAACGCGTCGTCGGCGCACGTATACGAGGTCTAAGGTTGCGTCGCTATTGTGTGCCGTGGAGAGAGTCGCAGTCTTGACAAAGTGCGACACAGATTCCCGTCTCCCGTTTGTCGTGTTGTGTTTCAACAGCAAACATGAGACCTGGTTCCACCTGTAAACCGAGTGTTTGTGGTCGCCTGAGGACCGAGACTCTATACCGCACACGATGTATGATGTCGTCTTTTGGCCATTGTCAGGTGGAGGAACCGTGTTGTGTTTTTTGCTTTTCTCACAGCAAGCAGGGATTGTTTTTCCGCCCTGCTAGATGATGCATTGCAGTGGCCTCTGACCTTATCGTGGTAGGAAACATCGGAGTCATACGATCTGTCTTTTCCCACATAGATGCACTCTCTCTGTTTATAGATCGACGCTAACGATATCGCTGCAGATGTCGCTGATATCATGATGTCCTTCACAAAACCGTTTTTCCACTGCTTGACAAATAAGAGTCGCACTTTGTTTTATGGCCTGATGATCAGGGCTGAAAAACAACACAAATGAATGAATCTAGGGGATAAAAATGACAATAATATGCACTGTTAAAATAGCTGTTTTAAAGGTACAGTGTGTCGGATTTAGCCCTCACCGACATTGAGGGCTGCAACGGTTACTCTGCCTCGAGTATTTAACTATCTGGCCCGTTCAGCGCAGGGAACATAGTTCCACACGGACCGCTTTAGCAGACGCACACCCAGATTTCGACTGGCTCCGCGATTGCGGAGACGGAAAATGCAAAAAATGTCCAAAGTGTGGGACCATTTCACGCTAGAAGCCAACAAGGTTGCAAACGACACTTGCTTCATCTATTTTTCTCACGCTTTTTAGTTTTTTTTCCGAACAGTTGACTGACTTTATCGAACGTTATCAAGCGTTTTTTTTGATTGACTAGTGCAGTGCCCGTATGAAGTATGTATTCCTATAGTGGGAGCTGAAGAAGATTTTTCCGTTATGGTAATGCATGATAAGGAACGTAAAAGGCTAACACTGGCGTGGCTGACAGTCACAACATCTAGCTACGCTAATGCTAATTGAAAATGAAAACATTTGAGTTGTGCCTAATGAGGTTGCACACTGTTTGGATTATGTTAGCCCTACGCTACTGCTAATCGTAGCCTCGCTAGCTTACCTTTTGGAAAGAACATATTTATTTTAGCATTAGCGTGCTACTACTTTTCGCCAAGTTAGCCGAAAAGTAGTAGCACGCTAATGCTAAAATAAATATGTTCTCTTGTATTGGTTGAATGGACACCGACTTCGTCGTTTCAGTATAACATCATGTTCTGCGGTGAACCGTGTGAAAATGTCTCACCCACCGTGAGGACAGCCTCTTCACTCCCACCTCCCCGCTCCAGACAGCGCAGCTACTGCTGATGAGCCGCTGCCTGCCTGGTGTAGCGTGATAAATCAGCGAATATTGAAATCAGCGAGATATGCCTGTCACAGTCACACAGACGGACTCACAGATGCAACTTGCTTTATAGATAGATATCGCGGAAGTGTCTATCGTGCTACATATCACCAGGTACAATCGCTAATGGAAAAGCAAAATGACCATACGTGGAAAAGCACCACTAGTGTTATATTATTTGGCTTAAACTTATATACTATTTGTTATTGTATCTGTGCATAAATTAGTGTGTTAGTACAGGAGGCATTTGCAAGGATCACTATCAAAACATGTCTTCGATACTGTTCAAATTTCTTAGGTTTTTAACCGTCGTCATTTTATTTTTACCTGTGCGGTTCCTCCACTGCATGGTTTCGGCTCCGAGTCCGTATTCTGTAATTAGCCGAAGCCAACGTCTTTGTCGTTTCTTTTTTTAAACCCCGCGCTTCAAGATGTTTTAATATTGCTGATGTCATCACGAAATGAGTGGCTAGGATTAAAGATGGTGGTTGGAGTCTACCGTCGGGGGATTTGCCAGTGGTTTCAGCGTACGTTTGCCAGTGGCACGTGGTCCCTCGGGGATCCGTGTTTGGCCCATTAAATAAAAAAAATAATAAAAAAAAAAGCCTGGGTTTCATTCATTACGAGCCTGCAGAACGCTTGTTTCCTCCGTTAAGGCCACAAGAAAAGCAAAAACACTTGGGTTTTTCTCTCTTGGCAGCTTCACAGAGCAGATGCTTTGGAAAACTTCTTCTAGTTTTTTTTTTTTTCCCTCCTCTCTGTCCCCTTAACCGAATAGTAAACTTTCAAGGGGTGGAAAAAGTCTAACCCAGTCACCCTTTATGCCTGTTGCAGATGATGCAGCTGGTGATACTTTTAATGCAAAAAAAAAATAAAAAATGTTTAACTGCTAATTCATTCATGCAAGACCACATCATCTGCCTTTCATGCGTCTATTTAGCTTTGATGGCAGTGCTTTTAATCCAAGATCCTGGCTGTAGTTTATGGGATTGGTCAGCATCATTTTTCCTGGAATTCCCGCCTTTTTGAGTATGTAATCTACATCTTCTCCACACATTCTGGTTTCCTAAATAAACACTTTCTCTGTGCGCGTCTGGACTTAGCTTAGGTGTGCTGATGGAAATCAGAGCCGGGCTCTATCAGTATGTTGTTGAAACTCAAACCGGTACCACTGTGTCACCGTGACCGGAGTGTGAAATCCACTAATTGAACCGCTGCTCCCGTGTCAGAGGTTAAACCCCGGACGACTCCGGCCGTCTGCGACCGACATCTGGAACTCGGCTTGGTTGCAAGCAAAGCCTCACCGTCCATATCCGCTTGTGTAGACGGGCCCTGGTAACAACAAGGCGGATTTATTTGGACCATATTTCTTCAGACTACTGTAACTGATGCACTTGTGGAAGATGTGGAAGAGCCACATCTGGTTTTTCTTTTCTTTTTTTTTTTTTTTGCCTCTCAGTTAACGTGGCTAATAAACCTTTCAGCAGGAGCATCCAGGAAGTTCTCTAATTCAACCAACACATCACACAAAAGTCTTTTTTTTTTTTTAGTTCACCCCGTTACCCTGACGATAGTGTGTTTGGCTATAAAATTGATGTAATGCGTGGGAAGGACGGTCCTAAAATTCAGACACAAACTTAAGTTAACTGGGCCACATTACGTTATAAGGCTTTCCATCTCAAACTACTGAAAGGAATGTTCCTGAGGGAAATGAAGCAACCATGTGTCCGATGTTGGTTACTGTTTTATAGAGTCAGAGACGAGCTGTTTCACTGGCGATTAGCCGATTACGCAGTATAGCATGAAGGCTGCAGGGATGAAGCTCTCGTGACTGACACGTTATAGACAGTGATGCCACCTAGGGCGCCATCTACTAAATATATACTGTATATATATTGGTGTCATGCATAAAACGCCATATCCCACCAAAATACATTGCATCGGCCACGTTGATGCCAATGCAAGTACCTGAATCTTGACATTCAGGGGCCGACTCCACAAGTTGCAAAAGGGAGCGTTTCTAAGTTTCGTCAATTAAGAAATGACCCAACTTCTCACTTGACTTATAACGTCAATAAACTTTTCTTGAACAGCTCTTTTCTGTTTTGAAGAAGCAAAGATGGCCGAAATACTGAACTGGAGGTTTTAAATAGAGTGCGTTTTCTATCACGCTTTCATAACCTTTCAGAACGCTGCAGGTTGGGGTTAAGTGTCTTGCCCAAGGACACATCAGCATGTAGACTCGCGGAGCCGGGAATCTAACCTTCGAGATGAAAGACGATTCGCTCTAACCCTGAGCTACCGTCGCTCCCATGTTACCAACAAGTCTTTTTGTCCATTTGTTGTCCGTGTGACGACCGAACAAGATTATCAAGCGTGGAATATGTGACGACTGCTTCTTACAGTGTCTCTTCTTCATTGAGGACTACGCACTACTGCCATCCACTGGTCAGGAGAGTAGTTTCCTCTCATGCAGTCAGAGGAAGTACTGTATGTGCCAGTTGCATTTTTGGTGTTTGTTATTGCTGTGTTTATACTTGACACATGCAATCATGGTTGATCGGCGTCCCTGTTGAGACGGTGCACTCTTGGAAATAAGGGTTCCAAAAGGGTCCTTCTGCAAGGGCTGAGGTTCTACCTGGAACCATTTGCTTCTGAAAAACCCTTTCCCCGAAAGAAAGGGTTTGTCAAGGGTTCTTGGTAACACTAATGGTTCCATTAAGAACCATTTTGATCCTTTAAAACCCACCAAAGAAAGGGTTTTAAAAGGGTTAAAACGGGTAGAACCTTTTTATAAAGGTTCCACCAGGAGCCAAAAAGGGTTCTTCTGAGTTTTAGAGGCCTAATATCAAACGTACTCTGCCGTTCGCCTCACCCCTACACCTCAGTGCTTCAGTTTTTACACTCAGTTGTTCCAAAAAAGTGATGATGTCCAGCCACCCCTACTACGATGACCTCTCCCGTGTGACCTCCT
This sequence comes from Microchirus variegatus, assembly GCF_963457635.1. Classification (NCBI taxonomy): domain Eukaryota; kingdom Metazoa; phylum Chordata; class Actinopteri; order Pleuronectiformes; family Soleidae; genus Microchirus; species Microchirus variegatus. The sequence continues at coordinate 39,803,698 of NC_139802.1, forward strand.
GCATCTTTTCCCTCCAGAGCCATTTCAATGATACTGTACAACATTTTCAGGGTCTCTGCCCCCTGCTACAACACTGGTAATCATGCTTGTATCATGAGTATCTCCTCATAGTACAGCCACCTCCGGGGTGGGGTCCTGCCAACAACAATGACTGCACCCTCCACTGTGTAGGCCTGTGCGGAATAAACCCACCCCTGGGAAGAGTGAGACATCCAAGGGGAGTGATTGACTCGACAAAGGGCAGGACATGGGAAGGCTGGACCCTCGTTTTGGGTAAAATGAGGAGAAAGAAGGGAGTTTTGTTCCTTTGTGGTGAGCTGGAGGTCAGTCTCAGGGGAATGCGCCAGAGACAGACGGTTGGGTTTTGCAGCTGCATGGCCTCCAGCACTTTATCTAGTCCCCGAGCAGCTGCAGGCTCATTAAACTCTGCCGTCCATGTTCGACACTCACTTCTACTCCTCTCAGCGAGAGCTTCGTCTCATCTTTATCCCCCCCCCCCTCCCCACCTCCCCACCTCCCACCGATTCATTTGCCTTTACTGGCAACCGCCGTTTCAGACATAGTTCGATATTGATTAAATAGGAGTCAGGCTGGGACTCTGCCTCACAGCTGTATGCTAATGGTGAAGGGTTATGACTTTCCTAAAAATAGTTTGTGTGACTGCGATAAGGTGGTATCAGGTGGTCAGGTTGGCTTAGGTCATGGAAAAGGCTTTAAGATGTTTGAATGTGATGAGACCAAACTGGTTTGCTTTCATGTACCAGTGTTTTTTATTTTTTGGGGTTCATGTTTCAATAAGAAAACAGTGACTGTAAAGATGGAAGCTTTCAAGAGACTAACGTACACATGGCTGTAGAGGTGGCAATGCTTTTAGTAAAGGTCGCTATTCCAGTAGCATCCGTCTGTATTTTAGCGCAATTTACAAAATGCACATGAATGTCCCTATGTTAATCTGATGGGAGGGTCACAGGACAGAGGCTACAAGTCTAGATAGATTATTAATCCCAAACAAATGGGGAATTATTGTGTCAAAGCGGCATGGTTTCGATATGTTTTTTTCAGGGCCGATACTGATACCGATTTATTAGTAGTCGAGGAGGCCGATAATCAAAAATGCTAATCATCCGTGCTACAGAAACCGATTCAGTACGAGTCTGCAGCCGTTTATCTACTCCACATCTGTCAAACTCGAGGCCCGTCACGTCATTTTATGTGGCCCGCGAGTGATGAATTGGTCTTAAAAATCTGTGTTAAAAATAGGTCTATGCTACTTTAAGGCGTGTGTTGACCATAAACTACATTTCCCACAATGCATGGCGATTGCGTTACCCGCGTCATCGCAGTGTATCATTGTATATGCATCGTGCGACGAGTGAAATTTAATAAGTAATAAATACAGAAAGTTATATTTAGCAATATGTTACGGAGTAGTTACTTGTATTTTACATTATATTTGGTTAGATTTAGTTGCATTTATTCCGTGTGACGGTTACATCTGGCCCTTTGAGGGTAACCATTATGTTGATGTGGCCCTCGTACACCCCCATTTATCCCTGCAGCTGTTCCGAGCCCACATTACCTCCAACTAGAGGCGTGATTCCCTGTGTTTGGGCTTCTCATTTCACCGGGCACCATGGAAACCCCTATTCTGGTTTGGACTGGCAGACTGTCACCGGCCATTATCACCACTGCTGCCTGCTGGCTAAAGCGCAGCAGGACCAGAAAGCTATAAGGCTTTCTCTGTCTTTGTCTACATCCTGCATTGGCAAGACATAGTTTCTTTTAATAAAACATTTTGACCCGTTTCTAAATGTAAGGCAGGTCACATTCTGTTCACGTTACGCGCACTCGCTTACAATGAATGACCAGTGTTCTTCCATAGATACTGTTGCTTTCCATTTTCACACGTGACGGGGAAAGCGCTCAAATCGTGTAAATGGTTAAATCAATTATTGTGTCTGTATGAATCGTGCAAAAACACTTTTGCACTTAAATTGTAAATAATCTATTAGGAGTCAGAATGTAAAGAATGGTAATTTACCCTTAAGAGTGTTTTTCCGGCTTCCTATCTGAACTTTTTATTAAACATCTAACTGAATTTTACATGATCTGAAACCTAATTTTAAGCATTTAAAGACCCTTTGTCATTCAAATTTGTCAAGGCGCGTAAGTAAAGCCCAATTTATACTCCTGCGTAAAGTGCTCTACGTACACAAAATATTTTTTAAGTGTCCGTCAACTCTGTCAAGGGACAACGGAGACGGCAAGGGCTGCGATTGGTCCTCAGGACAGGCCGAGCTAACACTCCTAGCTAACTGGCTCACAGTGCGCACCGATCGTCCACAGTGGCGGAGCTGATCACCGCTGACAACGTCGCTGCCAAACTGCCAAAATATGTCTTATCTTAGTACACACAGCACATGTTTAGACTCTAAATGGCTAATTTCTCGCCTCAAATTATCTTAAAACTGCGTTCCGTGACGCAGAAAAGTGAGAAATGGCCAATTCCGCTTCAACGGTCTTTCTCTCTCAGACGCCATTGCTCACTGTAGCCAAAAGCACAACAACCTTGCGTATCGACCCCTACTGATCGGTCGTGAAATTGCAGTGCGTCTGAGAACTATGAAGGCTCGAGGGGTCTCCGTGGTTACGCAGTCGTATAACGCATTACGAAGTCGGAGAAGTATAATGTGGCCTTAACACATTTTCCTGTGCGCTGACGACATCACAGGAGATGCTTTTCATCGCTTTACGCGCACGTTAAATTTGGTTATGGTTTAGTGTAAAACGCTCGTGTAACATTTTGTGTAAAAACCTTGGGAACCTCTCAACCGAATGTCTCCATTAATCTCCACCGTGTCGCTGAGAGGCCCCCGCACGCTCCCCCGCCTGATGGTCTGCGCAGCTGTGCGTTGATTTGTAGCGCTGAGGACCGTCCAGGTGAGGGTGACTGCTCCTCCAGACTTAGTCAGCGATCGCGTTACAGCTCCCCCGCGGGGACCGCACCGACGTGCGTCCGCGGGGCCTGCAGGATTTCTTTTCCCATTGTTTCACGAGTAAATTAAGAGATTTAATATCCCGCAAAAAAAGGACACAGTCGGGAGTCAGGCTGGGACTTTTAAAAAGCTCAGCTGTTATAACACACTGATATGAATACGGTTCGCTGAATTTAACAGGGGCTTTCAAAGATTCTTTGAAAATCTTTGGTTTTCAAAGATTTGTCAACAGATGCATCCTCTCATCATGCACAAATAAATTATGTTTTTCAACTAGTCCAAAAACCCTGACGAACATCTGGCCTGCGTCAACGCTGGCACTCACTCCTGGGTCCAACGACTCGGCAATAGAGGCGAGTTCTTATCGGCTCTGGCTCCATTGGGCAGCGATGGAAACCTGACATCTGTGTTTTGGCCGTGTCGGTGCTGCATCTGCTGCTGTTCCATGTGCAGTTGTGACACAAACGGTGCTCATTTAGAAAGCTAAAATCATGCAGTCATGCTCAACTTTGTAAGTAATTGTAAGTCACTGTTCTCTGTGACAGACGCATTCCACCGGAAACCGATGAAAGTTTATCGCACTATTGCACTGAGACGAATTTGACACACACAACAATTTTGGGCGGACGTTCTGACTTTTTGATACGATAACCGTCTCTCTTTTATCCGAAATCCGCTCATTTTTTTACTAATGAGTCTACTACTTAGCACTTCACTAGCGTTTCCGGGAAATCGCAACGACAACACGACCTACCGCAAGCAGCCCAGCGTACCAGCAGCCCCGGTTGCTATTAGCTGATTGTAATGATTCATCAGCAAGTCGAAAATATCTGCTCGTTTTTGTGTGCGTCGCGTATAAAACGATGTCGCAGCAGTTTCATGCAGTGATGCGCTGATGGCCCCGCCTCTTTTGAGGAGGTACTATGTTTGTACTGGAAAACCATACTAGACTGTGTAAAGTCGAGTCATGACGGGACCATGTAGTGGAAGAGCGGCAAATAGATCCGTCACTCATGCTTAATCGAACATAGAGTTTCCGAGAGATTCTCTTTGCCCGAGCCCGACCCATCGGGCCGATATTTCCCGCCACTGTCCTCGGGCCGACCCTCGATCAAGCATTTGTGTTTTTTTTCTCCCTCGCCGCGTTCGCGCGGTATGCCGTAGCGCGTTGTATCGTGCGAAGGTGTAAAAACCGGCGGCCGCGAACGCATCATTTAAAAACCAGGAAGAGCATTGTCGTTATCAACATATGCGTTCATGGAAGCGGATCTCAACAGCTCTGTAATTGTTGTAAATTAGACCGTGGCAACAAGTACAACAAGCTGTGGGGAGGACATGGATGTACGTGTACATTTATGGCGCACATATTAAAAATTGTTGGGTTTAAATCGGGCTACAGTTAATGTGTCGGGTCGGGCTTGATTTTTTTGGGGCCCGATCTAAGCTCTACTCGGACAGGGGTAGTCGTCCAGTTGAACAGCACTGAATGTGCATGGAAATGTGCTGACTGACTGGCTAACTATGGCTGTGAAGCTCCAACTGTAATCAAACGTGTTTATAGTTTAAAGGCTTCTGTTTGACCGTTTTCTCCAACCCTCCCTGTGATTGACCTTTGCTTCGGCTCGTTCCAAACCTTCCAAATTTGCTCTGGAGACAGACAAAAGAAAGCAGGGTAGCGAGGCATTTCTTTGTTTGCTGTCGTCATTTGGTGGCGGCCCCTCGACGTCTAAGTGGTATTCGGGAATTACGGCGTCACCTCGGTGCGTAGACGGGCGAGAGTAAACACCCGCGTGGAAAAAAAAAAAGTGAATTCTGGAGGGTGGTAATAACAGTGGAGGGAGACGGAAAGTGTACACAGAGGAAAGCAAATTTTAGAGTGAAAAGAAAGAGAGCGAGATGAAAAAGGGTTCGAACAAAGGGTAGAAAACTAAAGGGTAGAAAGAAAGAGGAGGTTTTTTGTTTCACAATTAACTGGAGTGGCTCTGGGGGTCAGACATCTGTGACCTTTCACCTGCAGGCGAAGGCACATGGAGCTGGCTTTAGTGCCTTTACTGCCTCATTCTCCTCAATGCACGGCTCTGAATCTCGGCGTTACCCCAGACTACAGCCATACTACTATCATCTACATTCGGACGAGCATTTCAGCTCCGTATATATACAGCTGTAAATGTATGTCACACGATTCCTCACATAACCCCGGGCCTGGTTTTCATACTAAAATAGAGCGTGCGTACATTTATAAACTTTTTAAAAAAAGATTCTCCAAAACTTTGTGGTCGTGTGGAATACAGACATAACCTTACCCGCAGATGTAGTAGTGTGGATGTAACACCAGAGAGCATTCACCCTGAAGGGTTGCGCTGTTTTTTTTTAGCTGCTTCTGACCTTCCTCTATTTATGATTTCTTTATAGTTTTAAATCAAAACTATTACAGTGTAGTTTAATGTACATCTTGGTACTGAATATACAGTATTTTCATGCAACAACCTCGGGTTGCTGCTATATTTAGCCTTTTTTAAGCATCCGCATTTCAAGACGTCGCTAGAATTAAGCTAATTAGGAAAATAAGTAATCAGGAACTTGCCATTAAAATGCAGTGTGTGGGCTGCAAACGCCTCGTTTTAAACGCGTCCGCAGGAGCGTGTGCTTTGCTCAGTTGAGACAGTTTAACGGCAGGCGGGCAGGCACTTAACCAGATTATGTAAACATTTGCACGATCTTATCCACGTCCCAGCATGGTTAGGTAGTTTAAAGAGGCCGTAACTGGCTCGTTACTGCAAGAGCCATCAGATTCCTGGGAGCCAACGACCCGAGACGCTGAATTGGAACCTGCAAAGGTTCACGGGTTCAGAGGCGAGACGGGGGAAGATGACGCCTGTTCATCGTTTAGACACAATGACTGAATTTGCACTGTGTGTATGTGTGTGTAAAGCGAGGTGGCTGCATGACGTTGGACTATGGACGATAAAACACTAAGACGCACTTGACCACTCGTGCACACACTCGACTATAACGCTCTCTTGCTCAAGCACTCAATCATGGTCATGCAAACAAAATACCTTGTGTTGTATATTGTATACTGCGAAAACCCCAAGGAAGTATGTATCCTTATAGTGGGAGCTGAAGAAGATTTTTCAGTTATGGTAATGCATGATAAGGAACGTAGAGGCTAACTGACAGTCACAACAGCTAGCTACGCTAATGCTAATTAAAAAAAATTGTGTTGTGCCTAATGAGGTTGCGCAGTGTTTGTATTATGTTAGCACTACGCTAATGCTAATCGCAGCCTCGCTAGCTTAACTTTGGAAACCGGTTCGCCAAGTTAGCCACAAGGTAGTAGCATGCTAATGAAAAATAAATTTGTGCTTGCATATTGGCGAATGGACACCGACTTCGTCGTTTCAGTATAACGCCATGTTCTGCGTTGAACCGTGTGAAACAGCTCCAGACAGCGCAGCCACTGCTGATGAGCCGCTGCCTGCCTGGTGTAGCGTGATAAATCGGCGAAAATGCCGCGTGATAAATCGGTAAAAATTAAAATTTCTCCCAAAAAATTGAAAATCAAGGATGCACACCATCGGGCCATGCTCAACCCATATCCAAAGTCTTAGGGCGATCTGACTAACGGTCAGCGAGATATGCCTGTCACAGACAGACGGACACACAGATGCAACTTGGTTTATAGATAGAAGTGGATTATAGTGTTAAAAATGAGCCCTAGTTCTGCAAAATCGTATTTTAATAACGTTTCATGCGGCTTCTCACAATTAAATTAAGCATCTGATTCTGAAAATGTTCTGCCTGACTATGTGGCTTACTCAGCTGCTGCTGCTGCTGCTGCTGCTGCTGTTACTGCATCACGCAGCTCCCAATTGGTTGAGTAATGTTGCGCGTGTGCGTTTGTGTGTGCGAGAGAGAATCCTCTCCACCTATTGTATCTGTCATCACAGTCGAGGAGAGACTTGGCTTGCGTCCACTCCAGAGAAATGACCCTCCTATCCACATTATAGAGCACTTAATACACCTGTCTTTTATCATACAGACAGACGGACGGAGACCTCAGCGATGACTTCACCTCTTCTCATTAAACACACACACACACTCACACACTCATGGTTTTTCCGTCTCTTCTTCCAGCGTCGTTGAGTGACTCCCTGTGGCCATCTGTTGTGTTTCACACTGAGCTAACAAGTCTAATCACCGCTGGGTGATGTCATCCTGTGTGCAGCCTTTGCTTTACAGGCACACATACACAAATATATGTGTGTATATATATATGAGAGGAAATTGGATAATCTTTGCATTAGTGCAGAGTATGTTATCAGTGTGCGCCTGAGGGAGTAAAACACACCTCGTGTTTTTACTTTTACACACACACACACACACCCACATACTGCTCTTCCTAAATGGCCCCCGCTTGTGCTGCAGTGTTAAGTGCTTTTTGTGGAAGTGGAAGTGGAAAGTGTGGGGGGGTCGGGGTTGTGTGCCAGTGTCAGAGGAATTAGAGCCTAACTGAGGAGATGGAAGTGGACGTTAAAGCAGGGGGGGGGGGTGATATCACCGAGGATCACATTTCACGTACAGTTAATTGTTTTAAAGAGAAGAAGACACTAAACTGAAAAACTTAAAAACTGTATTCATCAGCATGGTCTTTCAATCTGCTGTAAAAAATGTAACGCCAGTTGTTCAGGACGCACAGGAAAAGGTTGATTTGGTAAACTGCAGTAGTGAAGCCCACATGGAATCGTCTGAAACCTGTGGCAAAAAGAAGTTAAATTCCCAGCTTGTATGTCCATGTGGGCCCCATTAGGGTTATATATTCGGAGCTGACGATATGGGTCTCAAGCATGGTTTGTCCATGGTTTCCATGGTGGCCTCGCCTGTGTTTATCCACAATAACTAAGGTCGTATTCACACATAATAGTCTGCTAGACTTGGTACGTTTGGGGTTGCAACATTTTGCCTGAGGCGGCGCTGCATCAAGAATTACACATGAATTAAACATGGAGTTGCATCAAATCCTATTCAATCCTAGTCCAACAATGGACTCACCCATTTCTCCTGGCAATCGTTCTACACGCGCGTATGTTTTTCGGTTGTTTACCCACAATGCCCCTGCGTTACAGTCTGCTTCCTGCAAACGACGGACCGGTTCCTATTCGTCCAATCAATGACGAGTCGTGTCCCTCCCGAGGGTACCTACCTTTTTCCGTTTTGCGTAATGTTGTTGTCGTCGTTTCTCTTTTGTTAATGTCGTTTTTTTTCTTTCCGTTGTTGTGATTTGCACTTAAGGGCCACCGTAGATCAGAGTTCGCAACCGAAGAATTCAAATTAGAAGGGCTGGTGAGAATGTGACACGAGTGAGCACGTTTTGCAGGTCCCATATGGTTCCAGTAACATGGGCCCCACATGGGAAGCCCAGGTAGCCATGTTTTTGGTGTAGCTTTGGTGTGATTGATAATGGGGGTCAGATGGGGTCAGATGTACCCATCATCACTTCTTCATCAGCTTCACTCTCTCGTCCAAATGCGGTCTCTTTTGGTTTCAAAACACCAAGATGGCGTCGGACGGACTTGTAAGCAGTGGGTGACATCGTGGTATGTTGCCTCTTTGCTGGGAATGATGTGGACAAAGTTCTGAGAAGATCAGCTGCCCGGTCCGGTTATTTATTGGACTGAGGAAATGGAAGATTCCAGCAACTGCGGCTGGTGCTTCCCCTTCACGTTTGCCAAGTTGCTTCGTCATCAGCGCTTTTTTTCTTTTATTGTAATATCGAAAGTAGACACTAAAAAGATTACCTTTGAGCCAAATATCCCAACAATGGAATGAAATAACTGTTTAATCTTTCATTTTGACTCACAATAGGCTTCTATAGGCCGACTATCTTTACATTACAACTGAAGAGCAATACTTATTTGGAATTATCGATTGTTTTTCCTTAATGGATGACCAACTGGAACAACTGGGACCCAAGCTTTTCAGCCTAAATTCCTATTGTAGGTTAATATGTAGATGTAAAGTGATTGAGAAATAATTACTGTATAACATTGCTAAACCAATAAATCTAATGGTGGCCTAAGACTTTTACACTCTCTTGAGTTGAACAAATTGCAGGAGATTATGATTGATTTGACTACTTTTGAAAAAAAAAAAAAAAACAGAAAAAAAACTATATTGCAATACTTATTGTCAGCCCTACAAGCTGAATTGATTTGTTACAGCTGAGGAAATCTAACAGTAGCCTATATGGGTTGTTTTTTTTTTTCACTTTGGCAACTAGATATGTGAAATCTGCTTTTATTTTCTTCCATTTGAAATCATGGAATAATTGCTGGAAAACTATTCTCCATGGTAAATCTGCCACCAGTGTCATCACAAACATCATTTATGCTGCTGCAGCAGCTCTAAATCATCACTGAGGGAGTGAAACACCATTGTCTCAGCGCCCACTATACCCCCCCCCCCCCCACCCCGTGGCCGTCAGCAGGTCATGCTTGCATCCAAACTCAAAGCGGAAGTTGCACAAGCACCAGAAACCCAACGGTTTTTTTTTTCCCCCCCCCTCGTCTCTTTGAAGAGCTCCTGGCAAAGCTTTCAAAGCCCCTCTGTCTCAATGCTGGCTCCTAAAATAATGTGTGGTGAATGTGATCCAGCTGCCCAGCTGAGCGAGAACAGACAATGGCGGTTATACTCGAGCACAATAATTGCTTTGATTTATCCATTTTTCATGTTTTACAGTTTTTTTTTGTTTTTTTTTGCGTTCGGCACATTCCCGATGATTTGCACGTCAAAGGGCCGAAACATGAACGGACATTTGTGTTTTGACTCGACGCTCTAACGCTGAAAAATATTAGTCCTGAGTCTAAATGTGCTGCCACTGAGCGGTTTCTGTGGTGCTGATGCAGCAACAGTTTCTCTAGTCCTGTAAAAATGTTCCAGTGACACACACACACACACACACACACACACACACACACACACAGGCTGCCGAGTGCAACGATGAAGTCATTGTTTGTCAAATCTGTTTCTTATTGTATGAGCACACAGCAGCTGCAATGCCCATTAAGTTGCCGTCATAAGATAGAAGACTTGTATAACCCAGTTCACAATGACAATATGTACTGTGCATTTTTTTTTTTTTTCAAAATTCCCATTACGTTCCCATGTGGTTCACGACTGCGGATTCAGTTTTCATCAGATGAACATGTTGCGTTTCGCGCTTTTGCAGAAACAGCCGTTTGCACAGTGCCATCATGCAACACCTGTGCTGTGTGCGTTTAGCCTGAGGGGATGTGGTTCCTGCGCTGGTTGTTTTTAATGAGAGTGTTTTCTCCTCAGCACATGCCTCTCATCGCTGCACAGAGAGTGATGATAGGGGAACATATGGTGACGGCGGTGGAAAATGTGTTATTCCCTTGCTAGTAGAGGTTTGATGCGTCACAAACCGATGGAGACGCAACCTCTAACTATGATGACAGACTTTTCACTCTCCACCTGCACGCGCAGCTACGAAAACACTTAAAACGGGGACATATTATGCAAAATCCACTTTTTAATCATTTAAATCCTTATATATGGGACTCTGGAGGTCCTATCAGTCGGCAAAGTGTGAAAAAAGATGACTCCCTCATTTTTTTGTGGTCCTCTTCAGTCTAAGTACAGGAGATAAAACACGCAATGTTGACTTCCGCGCTCACTGGGACGTCGCAATGCGTAAAAATTCCTGGAATTGTTGTCTCGCAGAGCTCCGCTTTGTCCGTAAAAACGCGCGAGAGTGCTGGCGAGGGCAACGGTATCCGAAAAAACCGGAAGTCCGCGAAAAGTTCTATTCTTGGCTCCACAGTGCAGCACAGAGTTCTACACAAACTTCCAGCCTCAGAGGATTTATCTGTCCAGTGGATATGAGGACAATGTGCCTGCTCGAGCCTGCAAATGATCACTTTTCCAAATGCTAACTGCAGTAGCCTCTGTGTCTGATGTCATTTCCTGTCCCTTCATTTTCATTTTACTTGTTTTTTTAAGGTGGACCTTTAAGGTGGACCTAAAGAGATACTACTAAACCGAGCGTTCCGAACAGGGCTGTTTTGGCAGGGTGATTGAACTGCTGTGGTGCTTCATCCTTATGGTATTTTGACCAAAGCATGTCACAGACATGTTCATTAAGACACCAGGGAACTAGGTTAACTTAGTGAAATAGGGTTGGGGTCGGTTATTTTTGTACTATTCCTAAAGGAAAACGCAAAGAAAATACATACCAGACCGAACCGTTCGGTGTGTTTTGTTATATTCTAATGAATAGTAATCGTGTTCTTCAAACAAAACTTTTGAATTATTTTTGTTCTACAGTTTGGAGTTCTCTTTAAAAGCCTATAGAAGCAGACGTACAATTGTGTCGACTGCTGATCGGTTTTCAGCTCCTGCTCCTGCCATGACACGCCATAGCATCAAACCCAGGAAGTTGCGATTTGCTCAACTGTTGATATCAACACCCTCTTCTGATATGAGCTTCTCGATTGAAGCCTGAGTTTACAGACTGAACAAATCGATCTAATGCATTAATGACTGAGCTTTAGAAAGCAGAGTTTTGATTTCACCTTTGAACAGAGCCAGGCTAATCCCCCGTTTCTGGTCCTCATGCCATGCTAAGCTCCCCGTCCGCTGGCTGTATCCTCGTATTCAACAGATACAAGACGGGTATTGATCCTGTCATCTAAGTCTTAGCAGGAAAGCACTGAAGCCATGTAACCAAATGTTCAAAAAAGTATTTCTTTAAATGTTAACAACCCGCATATTTCCCTTCCATCCTGTTCCCAAAGCGCCCGACTATAAGAAAGAGCCTTTTGTGGTGGGACTGGCAGCAGCCAATGTACCTACAGACATCTCCCCCCCCCCCCCCCATGTCACCACATAATAGCCTGCCCCCCAGCTGTGGAGCGGTTCAACAGCTGAGCTTCAAACAGCGACTCGTAACTCATTCTAGCAGAAAAGGTATTCCCATGTTTAATTCATGTTGGGGCATTATTTTCAGCATTGCTTTTTAGTGCCAAAATAGACTGGACTGTGATGCTTTTGGGGGGGGGGGGTACTTGACTCAGCTTGAAAGATTTTCCAAAAAATGCCCAACAAGAATGTAACTCGACTCGTATCATTAGGGTCATATCGTTTGGGTTTTTTGGACAGCAGTGCTAAAGTGATACTTTTGAAATAGAACCAGTGCATTAAAGCTGTTTTTCCATCATGGTATGGTTTGGTTTTGTACAGTACGGTACAGTTTGGAATGGTAAAGTCAGGCGTGCATTACGACCTTTACTTGGTAGACGGACACGGCTAAAAAGGCTATCACAATAAAACATTTTCAAGTTAGCCAATATCTATAATTGACATGATAAATCTTAGATGATTCATGGTCAGGAAACTACAAAATTTATGGTAAAACATTCAAAATGAGTAACTAAACCCTAGTGTAAAATAGTGTATATGGTTGTCTAGTAATATTATTCACTGATCCAGATCCAACTCTTGGTAATTTTGTGCAACGTATTCGAATTACGTATGTTGTGTTAAAAAATGGGTGTATGTACTGCCTTCCCTGGATAAACAACTCCCATTACGTCACCAACCGTCCTCCTCGCGATTGCCATTAGTTTGCGTCTTTGTCTTGAAAAGACGACTTCTCGCGAGGGCTGAAACTACGAAATGTTGCCAAGCGATCACAAGTCGACAAGGCTCTCTTCGCAACCTTTACGGCACCACTGCACCACTGTTACAGGTGGTCAACAAGTGGTTATTGATGGTGTTGTGTGTGTGTGTGTGTGTGAATTATGTGAAGTTACGGTAGATCGCCGTCAAAATGACAGTATGGTAGAGAGAAAAAAATCTGTCAATGATGGAGAATTTAGCGATTAACGCGACCCCCAGATCTAGCCGACAGTTGTCTCCACGCACTATGGTAACGGTGTTTACCAAGAAGCTCTGCAATCCTGTTAATGTTGGAACTATTGATGTCAGATTTTCTGACTTGACCGTTAACTGAGCTGAGTGCTGCTATTTCTGGACGCAATCCATTAAACGTGGGCTTCAGCCTAAAGAGTCGATGGGAAGCGAGTCGGCCATTAGTTAATTATCTACAGTCTGGTGTATGTGTGGATTGAGGACAACAAGGGCGGAGTGACCTGAATCTGTACAAAGATGTTTGAAGAGTGTCAATGGTCAATGGTTCCATTGAGTTTTCAGTTCAAATAGAAATGATCAGTGTTTTGTTGCCATGTTCACTATATTGATACTGTTGCATTCAGGAAGTCTCCAAATCATTAACATATTGTAGAGTTGCCGCAGTGTAACTGCCAGGATTTATTCCCTTGCAACAGCTAACCCGGTGGTTGAAGTGTCCCCAGGGAAACAAAATACAGCCAATTCCCCACCTCTCTCGATAACTAGTCCCAAACAACATGTGAAACACATACATGAACAATTCCCAGCGTTACAATATCTTTATATTTCAAATGTCATGATATTATTTTCAAGCGTCAACCCATGAAATGGAATTGGGGGACTTTTGTAGGGTTGCTAGTTCAAGTCCCGACAGGTCAAGGGGGATGGGGTGTCCTCTGAGCAAGCCCCTCAATCTCCATTGCTCTCTAACTCTAACTCTCAAGCCTTGATAAATGGGAGGGTTGTGTCAGGAAGGACAACCAAATATACAGATCATAGCAGGTGCTCTGCTTTGGTACCCCCTAAAACGGGAGAAACCAAAGGGAATCAAACACGCACAACCTTTAAAAACATCTTCTAATCCATCCATCGATGTCTGAAGTCAATGATGAAGATTCACTGTATTGCTTCAGCTACATTAAATAGTTAGATACAGTTCTAGGACTACTCGGCTCGACTTGACTCTACTCGGTTTGTTATCGGCCACGTCATTTTCCATTCCATTAACCAGCGAGACTCATCATGATCCTGCCTGGTGACTTGGTTGAATTGCGTAAAAAGTACATACAGTGCAGTGCATTTTGTTGTCCCAAGCCTCTGCAGCTTTGCCCCAAGGACCCTCGTAATATCAAACGAGTGTTGCCGACATCAGCGTCTGTCTTTTTTTTTTTTTTTAATGAACATATGAAACAGTTTATAAGCTTTTCCAGGTGCAGTTGCTCCTCTACTCTGAGGTTTGGATGGAAAATACTGATGAGCGCAGAGAAAAATGATGCTCATTTTTGTTTTGGGGGGGGGAGCCAACGGTGACTGAACTCTGGTTGCTCTCCGGAGGTGGTATGGTTTAGTGATTTGGACTCATTGCATTGTTTCTACTGTCTCTACAGGTTAGCGAGGGAGCGGGGAAACGACTTGCACGCCATCTGGATTTAACTGGAGAAATTTGTCCGTGTGCTCGACCCAAGATTCCATGCAAGAGGTTGGTGTTGCGTCGTAACGCGTTGGGTGTTTTTCCCTTCAGTTTCGCCTGTACTCTTTTTTTGTCCATCCTCGTATGACTCCAGTATGGGGCGCTTTTTCCTCCGGAAATATGCGACTCTTTGGTGTTGTGCAGACCAACAAAACAAACAGAAACGTGGCTTCCTGCTTTTCTTCATATGATGTTATTGGGGTTCCTGGCAGCTGCCTGTTACTAGTGGAAATACAAGCTGATCTCATGGCTCCTGTTGTTTCCGGGGCAGGTGTTGCCCAATCTCACTTGCAACTATGGTCAATTACTTCCTACTCAGAAATCTGTGAAAATGAAAATTCCATTTTGCTTCTTCTTCTTCACATGCTGATGCCACTATGTAGAATTTCAACCTTAAAATAATGTAAGACTGCAATTTAACAGCTTCAGAGTCATGGTGATGGTTGAATGTTTTTTTTTGTCTCCACTCCCCCTACTGTATTTTAATGGAAAATCAGCCTTATGAGATCAGGACCACTGACCCAGAGTCCTTGGAATCAGAAGGTCTCAGGTCTTGAGTCTTACAAGAAACTCAAATTGCTTCATGACACTACACTCTTCTCAGTAGAAGCATATAAGGTTCTTCGGCATGTCCTCATAGGAGAACCCTTTTTGGCTCCAGGTAGAACCTTTTTTATAAAGGTTCCACCTGGAACCCTTTTGGAGGTTTCCTCCAAGAACCCTTTTAAAACCGTTTATTCGGGAAAGGGGTTTTAAAGGGTTCTCTGGATCAAAATGGTCCTTACTGGAACCATTAGTGTTACCAAGAACCCTTGGTAACCTTTCTTTGGGAAAGGGTTTTTCAGAAGCAAATGGTTCCAGGTAGAACCTCAGCCCTTGTAGAAGGACCCTTGTGGAACCCTGTGTACCCACACACACGCCCTCTAGCCAGGTAACGACTGTAAGATCGAAAACAAACTGAAAACAAATGCATAATGACCACGAGAGGGGAATGAAGGAGGGATGGATGTTTATTGTGATGTCAGAAAACGACTCCCAAACTGTAGGGGGAGCTTTGTAGAGAAAAAGCTTTAAAGCCTTTCTTTTTGGGCAGATTTGCAACAAAATCCTGAACGGCCGCACAACTCATGATAGTTTTCTGAGAGTCTCAAAAAGTGATTTCTATTTTCATGACATCAGCCACAGCGTCGAGGCTGCAGACCATGTGGGAACAGTTAGCTGAAGCGTCTTCATCCGCTCCGAGGTCCCCTGCTTTATTTTCATTGTCTACTGTGCTTGCTCTTGAAATCGATCTGGTATATTTATCGTGGACAGGGTCGGAAATTGGGGGCGTTGGAGGGGAGGCCGGGAGGTTGGGGAGGCGGGGGGGGGGGGGCATGTTTTTCCAACATGGAGGAAAACAATGGCAGCGAGAGATAGTGAGCACAGACCACCTGTGAAGGTCATTGCAAAGTGGAAAGCCCCCCCGGCTAAGACAAACAAACAAAGCGATCGTTTGTCACTCGGCTCCCAAAATAGGGAGACGTTCCACTTCCTGTTATCCTCCTTTGTCTTCAGCCTCTATTTCAAATGCTCTTACTTACTCTAATCAGGAAGTGATTGACCTCATCATTGTCATCTTCTCAGCTGTTATTCAAGGATGTCTCCGCTCGTTTATTCTGGAAATATGAGACACACGAAAAAGTCGTCGTGTATCCTGTCGGACCTTGTGATCTGCAAGCAGGACACGACGGCGGGTGTCCATGATCTGCTGTAATCTGACATGGACAGGGGGCTTTCTGTTTGCGCAAGGGTTTTTATAAGAAACGGCTCTTCGACACTCACCTCTTTGTCTGCGAGTGAAAGCACTGACACATTTCACTTTACTCCCCCCCCTGTCCCCGCGAAACCAGTCGGACAATAGCAACACACGCTTCTGCATTTCTCAACTTCCCACCTTTTCATTCTGTCAACGGCGCTCTCTTGTTCGCTCGGCCTCTCGCCTCATTTATCTCCATCCTTCGCCTCCGCTGACGTGTTTTGCCAAAACCAAGAGCGCAACGGGGGGATGCTATCACTTGATACCTTCATTATCTGAAACTCGAGAGAGAGAGAGAGAGAATGAGACCAGGAGTCCAACATTTGTCAGTGGTGCTTACTTTTTGATTTTGAGCAGAGTATCAGGTGAAGCTTGGAGTGCCCACAGCAGCCAATGCAACCCCCGCCCACCACCCCTCACCCCCCAGGGCCCTTTGGATAAAGCGGTCAGCTAGGTCTCGGCTTGCAGGGGGTTGGTGTTTTCTTTGTGTGTGTGTGTGTGTTACAGTGGGAAACTCAGCTGGGAGCAGCAGGTCAGAGCCACAGGGAAGTTGGGATTAAACTTCTTCTCTTTCCGAACACAAAACACGGCGAGAACAATGGCTTCAGTACCCTGTGAAGAAGCAGAGTCTGGGCCAGAAAGACCGAAGCATGGAGGGATTTATTTGAAGTGTGTGTGTGTGTTTTTTTTGGGGGGGGGGGTCTTTTTGACCCCCTACCTTTATGCATCCTGGGGCTAGTTTCCAGGCCTCAGGTGGAGCTGGAAATGGTTAAGTATAATAGAGACAGTGTTCGGCTTCAGTTGTCCCCAAACTCTACAAATCGTGTGTCGTCGTGGTGGGAAAATTAGTTGAAGTGCAGGGGGCACCACTGGGCCCCCGCTCTCCATCAACAGTCAGAGGTAATAGGTGTGAAGAATTTCTTAAAGTTCCCATATTATGTAAAATCAACTTTTTTAATCATTTAAATCCTTATATTTGGGACTCTGGAGGTCCTATCGGTTGCCAAAGTGTGAAAAAAATGACTCACTCACTGTCCTCCTCAGTCTAAGTACAGGAGATAGAACACGCGATGTTGACTTCCACGCTCACTGGGATGTCACAATGCGCTAAATTCCTGGAATCCTCTCGCGGAGCTCCGCTTTGTCCGTTAAACCCGCGAGAGTGCTGGCGAGGGCAACGGTATCCGAAAACTGGAAGTCCGCAAAAAGTTCTATTCTTGGCTCCACAGTGCAGCACAGAGTTCTACGCAAACTTCCAGCCTCAGAGGATTTATCTGTCCAGTGGATACATGTTATACGGTTATGACGGCAATGTGCCTGCTAGAGCCTGCAAATGATCACTTTTACAAATGCTAACTGCTGTTAGCTCCCAGTAGCCTCTGTGGCTGATGTTGTCTTCCGCTTATCCGGGTCTGGGTCACGGGGGCAGCAGTCTTAGCACGGAAGCCCATACATCCCTCACCCACGCCGCTTCCTCCAGCGTCTCCCGGGGGGGAATCCCAAGGCGTTTCCCAGGCCAGCCGAGAGATATAATCCTTCAGGGTGTCCTGGTTCGGCCCAGAGGTCTCCTCCTGGAAGGACTTGCATGAAACACCTCCCCAGATGCCCCAACCACCTCAGCTAGTTCCTCTCGACAATGGAAGAGCAGCGGTTCTACTCTAAGGAAACTCATGTTGGTGATACGAGACGGTTACACCATCTTAAGGCTCTATTTTGCACCATTGCACCAGTGTACTCGTGGTTGTGTTGGTGCTGTGTGGTCAGGCATATTTTTGTCTCTTTTGAGGCAGCAGAACGCGACCGTGCTATCGACCAACAGAAACCTGTTCTTAAGTCAATGGCACAGTATTTGTATGCTTATCCGTACAGCACATTAGACGCACCGAGGTGTCTTTACAATGCACATACAGTACTATACTAACAAACTATGCTTGTTATATTAGTTAGCTTAGTTAAATACAAGTTGAATGTGCAATTCTCTACTCGGGGCAATCAAATGAAGTTGTTGATGGGACAGAGAATCGGTCGACTGTGGAGACCGAGGTCCACGGGCCAATGACCACATACTCATTAGCGTGGAAAAGGGGAGGGAGGGGGGGGGGTGTGTGCTGGGTGCCGGGACTGCAGCCCCCTCCTGTGCGTGAGATCAGATCTCAACAGCGAGGTTATAGGACACACATCTGCTGTTGTTCTGCTATCTCGTCTTCCTCTCTCTGAGTAAACTGCTCTATCGCTGATTCAGCTGAGAATCAAAATAACGAGCACACAGTGTCCCACACACACCTATGGAGCCTCCAAAACTCATAGATGTTGATGTTGAATCCCTTGTGTGCCTTGTCCCTCACTTAGGGCTGAGATGATGTGCTATAATGTAACTAGCAACACTGGAGTTGGACACTTGTGCCGCACACTTTCGACCCCTGCACTATAAATTTGCTCTGTTAACGCCTGGCATTACAATACATTTCCTGTGATTGGATTGCAATCAGATAGCACCTGATCACTTGTACGGATATGAATGCACCTGAGCCACATTGAGGACAGATTGTGATCCAATCTGCCAAACCACTTGGTGCTCGGAGACCACATTAAACAGAAGTGTAAATGCAACGAGTTTTTAATGCATTTCCACTCCACCTACAACGACGCATGTGGTGAAGCATCATCTGTAAATGGGGCCATAGATTCTTTAAAGAGGGCCCTTAAAGGTGCATTATGTAATAAATCTAAAGCAACTGATCGTAAAATCCTCCTAATATGTCACAGAGACTCAGGAATAATGTTCATATAACAAACTGAACTCACAAACAACAACAGTACAGGCAAAATATTCACAATAAATGTTTTTTTGCAGACTGCAAATCTTCTTTATGTTTTGAAATCATGTTTTGGCATGTGGCGCCACCTACCGCCATCTACCAATCATTGCAGTCAGTAGAGTCTCAGCTGCCGAGCAACCACGGGTTGCCAGTTACAGTACATCTGAGCTACAATGGCGGAGAAAACGAAACCTAAAAGACCTCGGTATTTTGAATTTGAGTGTAGTAACCGTTTTTGGCCACATTCTTACATATGGTGCCTTTAAACTCTACCCATACATTATCCCGGTAAGCTTTTTATAGTGTCGTGCAACAACCAGTCTCTCTGTTTTGGTTTGCATACCACAAAACGGTAGCGATCATTAAACTCTCGTTATCGGTCCGTTGTGATGGACGTTATCTCTGTTTTGTAGCTGTATCTCGGTTTATTTAATCCTGCTCAAGCCGGTCAGATGGAGTCAGACCAGGAACAAATAAAACTCCTTTTTTGTGACAAACGGAACACTGTTATTCATGAGATAGTTATCCAGTGAACCAACCCCCCCACACATGAGTCCGTGGCAGCCAGCCAGCCCAGCCACCCACTTTGAGATCGGACTGCGATTTGTCAGATGGTCATTGTTTTCTGTCACCTTCTTAACCCTCATGGCAGCGGTCCCGCCTTGCGACGGGTGTTATGGCCAATATGAGTCGATGAGGGATTGTTGACCTCCGCCTTTTCTCCACAGAAGCACAGCTGAAGAATTACCCCCCCCCGTCCCCCCGTCCCTCCTTCTGGAGTGACTCCTGCTCCACCTCACCACTCACACCAGACTGACACCCGGTCACTCGGATTGTATAAACAGATGTTTCCGGCGGGGCGGGGGGGGCGGGGGGGGGTGGTTGACCACTCTGACCACAGTGTCTTTGTGGCCGACGCGTCAACTCCACACCTCTTGCAGGTGTGTACTCCCTGCCCAACCGCAGCCTGTGGGATCCGCTCGACACTCGCGTCGCTACACCAATAATATTCCCTCTTTCCCACGCTCTCATCTTGCCTCAAACTCCCCAATCCCCCCCCCCCCCCCCCCCCACACCCCACCCCCCTTCATCTGAAACTCAGTGTTGGGATTTCCTCACCTTCGGCACATCCGTGTGTTTACGCTCCGGCGGTACTCCCCAGAAAGTTAATAAATGTAGGAAATATGCTGCCGCCGCAGAGATAATGCAGTCACACCAGCGTTGACAAAACACAATGGATGAAAATGACCTCGCCCCCGGTAAATTTATCTCTCTTTTGACCTCGGCTGCCACGTTCAATGAATGGATCGGTGTCACATTAGCTGCAGACATTTTTGTTTCGTTCTTTCTTTTCCCCCAGCAAATTACTTGCACTTTCACCTTTTAGCGTTTCTGTTTAAAAACATACGAAACACGATGGTACTTCTCAACTTAGTCTTTGTTGAAATACTCATTCAGATTCAAATGTTGCTGCTTTAATTATTATTATTAATGGAAAAGTTTTGGGTTAGCCACACAGTGGAACAAGTGGTTAGCACTCTTGCCTTTGCAGCAAGAAGACCCAGGTTGGAACATGGCCTTTTCTGCATGGAGTTTGCATGTTCTTCCTTGTGTATGCGGGGTTCTCTCCGGGTTCTCCGGTTTCCTTGGATGAATTGGTCACTCTAAATTGATCGTAGGTGTGACAGTGTGAGTGAATGGTCTCTTTATATGTGGCCCTGTGATAGGCTGGCGAACTGTCCAGGGTGTACCCCGCCCAGGGGTCTGCAACCCCTTCTCGTTTTGTAGTAAAACCTTTTCATGTTTTTCACATTTTTTGTGTCAAGTTAAAGGCATAAATAAAAGTGTTTTTGATATTTCGTCCATCACATCCAAATTGGAAAAACCTCCCTCAAAAGCAATTCAAGTAATGTGTACATGAAGAAGTTCATATTTGGAGTTAGACCCATGTACTTCTAGATCCATGCAGATTTTCTCAGACATAAACTACATAAAATTGAATTTCACAGTCGTTTTTATACACTTTAGCAGTTGCGTATCAACTTGCAACCAACTATAGTGTTAAAAAATATGATAACCCTAACCCATTTTAAGGATCAAATAGGTTTTGTGGCTCTAGATGTATTTTATTTGGGTGGAGGAGGTGACAAAAATGGATCTTTTTATTCTAAAGGTTGCAGACCCCTGCCCTATGTCAACTGAGATCGGCACAGCACCCCCCGTGACCTTCTGGTGGAAGATAAAGCTGTAGATAATGGATGGATGGATGGATGTTTTGTAGGCCACACAGTGGAACAAGTGGATAGCACTCTTGCCTTTGCAGGAAGAAGACCTGGGTTCGTGACCTTGCCTTTCTGCATGAAGTTTGCAAGTTCTTCCTTGTGTGAGCGTGGGTTTTCTCCGGGTTCTCCGGTTACCTCCCACAATCCAAAGACATCCAAAAATACTCTAAATTGACCATAGGTGTGAGTGTGTGTATGGTTGGATGGATAGATGGAAACGTTTTGTGGGGCCACACAGTGGAGCAGGTGGCTAGCACTGTTGCCTCACAGCAAGAAGGTTGCTGGTTCATGGTCCTGGTCTGGGTCTTTCTGTGTTTGAGTTTGCATGGTCTCCCCCAGCTTAATTCGACAATAAATTGCCCTTAGGTGTGAGTGTGAGAGTTGTTCGTCTGTATATGTTGGCTCTGCAATGGACTGGCAACCTCTCGTGGGTCTACCTTGCCTTTTGTCAGCTGGGATTGGCACCAGCAACCGTCATGTGGAGGATAAAGCGATGGATGGATGGAAGGAAGGAAGTAAAAAGGTTTTGTAAGGCTGCCAGAAAGCAAATCTCTTTTGTTTGAAGAAGTAAAATAATTTAGTTGTAAAACCTTCTTAAAGGCACAGAAGTTGTCGAAAAATTGCATAATTTATCAACGATCTGAGACACTTCATAGAACAGTTCACAGAGAGGCAGCGATCCCATCGACTGCTCCAGCACTGGCAACAACCGCCTGTACCGCGGAAAAAGAGACAGAAGAAAAAAAAAAACCTCTAAAAGACAATAAACGCAGTAAAACATGTGTCGGTATCAGCAGAGTCATCTGGTGCGTATAAACCGAGCATCTGTCTGTGCTCGTCTGATGAAAGGAGCCCAGGACAGAGACCAAAAAACGTTAATATTTTAACAACCTGAAACTCAACTGTCAACCCTTTTCCCTGAGCATTCCCCGCTTGCTGCAGCTTCAAAGAGAAAGTTAGTCTTTGGTTCGTGTACAGGAACTCGTGTACTGTATGTGCATCAGTTGCAGGCTCTGCCCAGCCCGACCTTTAGGGAGTTAAAACGTATATATGGTTGCAGTTGACGCAGCCCTCTCTCTCTCCCAGTGCATGTTAAACACATGTCTCCGTGTGCCTGTGTCGATGGACCCCTACACCCATCGAGCTGTGGCTTCATGGTTGTAAGGCCAGATGTGGTGTAAGTGGCCAGATGGTCAGAGCTTCTCCCCCCTGTGGTATTCAAGCTTAAGCTCCGACTTCTCTGATTGCACAGAGGAGCGAATGTATGGCGGCGACGTCCATATGTCAGATCTGCTTTTAGACTGCACTGACTTCTTTTTGGGGGGGGGGTGTGTGGAGAAATGCCTTGCCTATCTGAAAGATAAAATGGAAGAGTATTCTGTTTACCTCCTGTTACCACCTGCTGTCTAGACGCTTGTGAGTTTCTCTAATAACGGGCATCTGATTCCACCACACAGCGAGCAGTTACTATTTCGGCTTCAACTCTTGTCGGAGCCAAATCTATCCCATCATCCCTTCCGTTTCTTTCCGTGCACCTCTCCTCCGCTGCCATGTTTTTTTTTTCCACAATGAAAAGTAAACCCCTGTAGCCTCTCCAGGGTCGCTTGGGCGGTGGAGTGACGCAACATGAGCGGGTGCAGTTCTGATTAAAAGCATGTGGAGATCCCCAAAAAAAAAATCCCCAAAAAATCTCATTGAGATATCTGCACCACATTGAGGAATCATGCATCAATGTGGGGCAAAATAAAGCGTTTAATTTTAGAAACCCTGCAAAAATCTTTTACTATTTGCTAATTTAGAGAAAACACAATAAATTAAGCACTTTCAATATATTATTTTTGGTTTGAATATTGCAGCCTGGTATAATATGTAAAAGATTAGCAGAAACATTTGTTTATTTGAGTTTTTTCTTTTGCATATTTCATAAAAAGTCACGTTAACACACCTAGAGCCCGAAAATGTGCTCATTAAAAAAAAGTATAATAATAAAATAAGTATACTTTTTTTTTTTTTTTTTTTTTTTTTACTTAAACCAACATAAGTCCTCATCATACATATCAAAATTTCATGAATTTTTAAGGTTTTTGTCATGATGCATCAAAAATAGTGATTTGAATGGGTTTCAATGAGCACATTTGTGTGCGTAAAGTGTGTCAGTGCGAGTATTTTAGTTAAAGTTTAAAAATACATGACAAAAATGCACAACCTCGCATACATTTTTAACAATATGCATGAAAAACAATAAAATATTCCAGAAATTAATAGCCAAAAACGCACAAATATGTCTAGGTGTGTTTAAGGGTTAAAAAATAATAATTTAAAAAAGTTTCATTATTGTCTCCTCCACATTTAAGGACTTGATGGATAAATATTATCAATTATATAGTATTATTTTCACAATCAATTAATAATTTATAACGTTTTTTACGTGAGAAAATATGTGATTTCTTTTCTTCTTCAGTGAAAAACTGCTGCCTCTGTTTGTTGTTAGCGAGCAGCATTAACTAAACTGACAGTTGGATTTCTTTTGTCCGGCGTGTTATCTGACTCCGATCAGATGTGACCCTGCTTTGCGCTCACGCTCATCCACTTTCTTTAGATCTACAAGATACTATTGAACGGTGTGACAGTGAGTGATGAACGAGCAGCGGCCTCCACGATTAGACTCTACCCAGAGAGCGCTGCTCGAATCAGTATGAAGGATGGTTTTCGCCCCGATGTGTCTGGTGTGTACATGTGTGCGGATGCTCTGCTGGGATCAGGGCTGCAGAGGATCTTTTCTTTCTCTCTCCCCCCCCCCTCTGTCCTCTCTCTGATCCTCCCATCTTTGATGTGAGGGTCTGCACTGTGTCACGGCCCCAGAAGCTGCCGGGAGAAATCTCCTGCAGCAACTAAAGTCCGACTGTAGCAGCAGCAGCAGCAGCACAGGCTTTGCACGAGGCCGTAAATCGATTCCCTGCCAAGTCAGTTCCACGTCGTGCTTGTATCTGTATCTAAGTCGCAAAACATGGTACATGAGCGTTTCGGTGGATTAAGGTCGAATCCTATCTCTGTTTTTTTAACCCTTACACCTCATCCATTACCTCTCAAAACTGACTTGCAAGGGTTAAAGTGGTTAAAGGTCACATGTTATGCAAAATCAACTTTTTAATCATTTAAATCCTTATATTTGGGACTCTGGAGGCAAAGTGTGAAAAAAGATAAGACTCATGTTTTTGTGGTCCTCATCGGTCTAAGTACAGGAGATAAAACTTGACTTCCGCGCTCCTTGGAAAGTCAGAAGACGCTAAATTCCTGGAATTGTTGTCTCGCGGAGCTGTCGAGGGCAACGGTATCCAAAAATCCAGAAGTCCGTGAAAAGTTCTATTCTTGGCTCCACAGTGCAGCACAGAGTTCTACACAAACTTCCAGCCTCAGAGGATTTATCTGTCCAGTCCAAATGATCACTTTTCCAAATGCTAACTGTTGTTAGCTCCCAGTAGCCTCTTAAGTTTCGTTTTTTAAGGTGGACCTAAAGAGATACTACTAAACAGAGTGTTCTGAACAACTCCACTCCATTTCCAACTACCAATTAGTCTTATTTTACCATTGATTTATGTTTATTAATAATTACAAAAAGTTCTTTTTTTCATCACTAAGACTGAATAATTCTGGTTATCTGACATTATTTGGACCCATTGATTGATTCAATGGATCGATTAAATAATACATATAACAATAATTGTTAGTTGCAGCAACTTTTTCGACACAACTTTATTGGTTTTCACTTCTACTCATCCACTGCTTACGCAGCTCCAACCCAGTCGCCGAGATCACTGTTGTTGACCTTTTTATGTCTTCGCGACCACAGATGCATATGTTTGTGAACAAAACGATGTTACTTCATTAAAAAGGATTTTAATATGTGGTTAGATTCAGACCCCAAAAGCATCTCGCTGGGGCATGACAATCCGCCAAAAAAATCTCCTCATGTTTGGTCTCGAAACTGCGATGTGCAACTTTCTCACGGACGTCTCGCTTCGCTGCGCTGTTGCACGCCGCACGGCCTCCAACTCGCATTCTCGACGAACTACATCATTTTTAGGAATGTTGATATGACACATATGAAACATGAAAACACATTTTGCCAGCCCAAGACATAACATTCAAACATTTGTTCTGCAGAGATTCAAACCGTTACTTCTCCCTTGTTTTGCACTGACGGATAGTAACAGTGTTCTTCTGGGAGAACAGACCGGTACGTTCATCTGTCTATAAAGCAAGTTGCGTCTGTCTGTCTGTCTCAGAGTCAGGTCGCCCTAAGACTTTGGATATGGGTTGAGCATGGTCCGATAGTGTGCGTCCTTGATTTTCACATTTTTTGTAGTAATTTTAATTTTCGCTGATTTATCACGCTACACCAGGCAGGCAGCGGCTCATCAGCAGTAGCTGCGCTGTCTGGAGCTCGGAGGTGGGAGTGAAGAGGCTGTCCTCGCGATGGGTGAGACATTTTCACACGGTTCACCGCAGAACATGGTGTTATACTGAGACGACGTACTCGGTGTCCATTCACCGATAGGCAAGCACATATTTATTTTGCATTAGCATGCTACTATTTTGCGGCTAACTTGGCGAACCTGTTTACAAAGGCAAGCTAGTGAGTCTACGATTAGGGCTAACATAATACAAACACTGTGCAACCTCATTAGGCAACAAAAGCAAATGTTTTCATTTTTGATTAGCATTAGCGTAGCTCGCTGTTGTGACTGTCAGCCTCGCCAAGCCTTTAGGTTCCATATCATGCATTACCATAACTGAAAAATCGTTTATTCAGCTCCCACTATACGAATACATACTTCCTACGGGCACTGCGCTGCACTAGTTTTATAGATGAAGGCACCAAGTAGACACACAGTCGCACATGACAATAAACAAACGGCACAGCACAGTTTCAGAAATAGACCAGTTATGGCTAAAGCCGCTTCACCCAGACACAGCAGGTGTGTCCAGCTCTGGATTTCTCCACATGGTGAAGTTGCGTTGCATGTGGCTGTGGTGTTACCGAGACTCTGCATTGTATATTTGTAGAGGGTGGTGTCATTTCAGTCTGTCATAAACCAGAAACCACAAGAGCAGAAGGGTAAGGAATGTGTGTGTGTGTGTGTGTTTTTCTGCTGCTATTATCAGCATGTCGATTCAACTCACTTCAAAGTGTGTCCGTGGCTTAAAATGAGAACCTGCTTTTTTTTCTACCTGTGACTGAAATCATGGAGCAGTAAATCTGCTTCTGTCACCACTGTAAACTGATGCACATGAAAGGAATAAGACAACAGTATCCTTACACTCTTAGAAATAAGGGTTCCAAAAGGGTCCTTCTACAAGGGCTGAGGTTCTACCTGGAACCATTTACTTCTGAAAAACCCTTTCCCGAAGAAAGGGTTTTTCGAGGGTTCTTGGTAACACTAATGGTGTAAAGAACCATTTTGATCCAGAGAACCCTTTGAATAACAGGTTTTAAAAGGGTTCTTGGTGGACCCTCCAAAAAGGTTCCACCTGGAGCCAAAAAGGGGTTCTCCTATGAGGACAAGCCTAAGGTTCTTCGGCTTGTATACTTTTATTTCTAAAAGTAACACTAATGGTTCCATCAAAAAGAACCATTTTGATCCAGGGAACCCTTTGAATAACAGGTTTTAAAAGGGTTCTTGGAACTCTCCAAAAAGGTTCCACCTGGAGCCAAAAAGGGGTTCTCCTATGAGGACAAGCCTAAGGTTCTTCGGCTTGTATACATTTATTTCTAAAAGTAACACTAATGGTTCCATCAACAAGAACCATTTTGATCCAGGGAACCCTTTGAATAACAGGTTTTAAAAGGGTTCTTGGAACTCTCCAAAAAGGTTCCACCTGGAGCCAAGAAGGGTTCTCCTATGAGGACAAGCCTAAGGTTCTTCGGCTTGTATACTTTTATTTCTAAGAGTAACACTAATGGTTCCATCAAAAAGAACCATTTTGATCCAGGGAACCCTTTAAAACCCCTTTCCTGAATAAAGGGTTTTAAAAGGGTTCCAAGTGGAACCTTTATGAAAAGGTAAAAAGACTAAGAACCTTATATGGTTCTACTTATATTTTTTTTTTTTTTTCTGAGAGTGTATGAGGGCTGCATTTTTGGGAATTGTTAGTTGCTCTATCTTTAAAAAAAAAAAAAAAAAAAAAAAGGCATTTCTGTGATATCCCAGACATGTTAGAGAGAGTTTGTGTGGCTTTTAAACTTCCTCATTAACATTTTCCCATCCATTCATAGCAGCAGGAAGAAAGTGAGTCACCAGGTTTTATTAGAAATGGGTCAAAGGGAGAGGAGGTTTTATTAGTTCTGGTACATTCAGCCGCGCTGAAAAGCTTCTATTCTTGGTCTGCCGTGGCCTCAACATCCATTCAGACTGATAAGAGCGCGGCCTCTTCCTCGGGCCTTTCCACGCTGCGTTCAAAAGTCTGGCTGACCTATCAGCTTCTCTTCCTGTTTGAGTCGACTGTTTTTCTCCCCCCCCGCACTAACCCGCCCCCCCTCCGTCCGTCCGTCCGTCCGTCCTCATATGGAAGTCATTTGTGTGAGAACACAAAGTCAGACAAATGCTGTGGCTGACTTCAGTTGTTGGCTGAATGCACCCAGTGCTGCTGTAAGCAATCCTCTGACACTTTGCTCCCATCAAGCCTCAGAGCTCAATCCATTATTCAGACGGGGGGGGGGGGAAGTGTCTGCTCTATCAGTCAGTTATCACGTTATCCAGGCAACCACTGAACGTGGCGTTCAGATGTTTGTCGTATATAGGTCAAGTTTAACACAACGACTATAGTCATTTCTTTCTATCCTAAAAAATGAACTCTACAGCTGTCTGCTGGTGGACTTATGCATATATCATACTTTTCTACTTTAAAGGGGCTTCCACATTTGTCAAAATTCACAAAGTAAAAGAACACACTAAACGGTTTCCATTGTTCACTTTGACGGTGGGACTGCAGAGTGCTACAGACAGACGACTCCTCCACCAAACCCTCCCTTTGCCAAGTCAGGGTTACTACGGTGGCCTTCGCATACCAAAAAGGGCTGTAAACACTTTTTCACATTGTGCCGTTTCCACCCTCTCTTGATTGTGAGCTCCTGTTTTAAAGCACAAAGCACTTTGATTGTTGGTGCCCTTGACTAAAGTAGAGATAAAAGGGATTATGACAAAGCTACGGAAAACCAAACAAATGTGTTTATTTTAAAGCCATTGTACACCACTTACGCAAAGATAATTTGGAGTAATATGTTCCATTCACCACCCTAAATGATACACTCTTAGAAATAAGGGTTCCAAAAGGGTCCTTCTACAAGGGCTGAGGTTCTACCTGGAACCATTTGCAAGGGTTTTTCAAGGGTTCTTGGGAACACTAATGGTTCCAGTAAGAACCATTTTGATCCAGAGAACCCTTTGTATAAAGGGTTTTAAAAGGGTTCTTGGTGGATCCCTCCAAAAGGTTCTACCTGGTGTCAAAGAGCGTTCTCCTATGAGAACAAGCTGAAGAACCTTATATGGTTCTACTTAGCACTTTTATTTCTAAGAGTGTATCTACTGGAAAAACTAAAGCTAGTAGTATCCTTCACGACAAAACTATTTATTTTACACTTAAAATACATACTTAACATTCAAAATGCTTTAAATAGAAAAATAACTCTGCAACGGGGAATTTTTTATTCTTCAAGGTATCTAAAAATTAGTTTAAAGACAAGAGTTGGTCTTAAAAGGCAGAAAAATCATAATGCAATATTACACTTTTACATTTAACTGGTACTGGGCACTTTAACGCATTAACGGCAGTTAATTGCGTTAACGGCGTCAAACGCTAACGCATGACGCGTTTCCACGACGACTGACTGGAAAAAGACGTTCGGGACGTCATGTTTACGATTAATTGTTAAAATGAGTCTCTAAAGTAACGCTAAACTTTTAAAAGACAGAGGCACACATACGGCGCTAAAAGGAGCTAACGCAGCTAACAGGGCTAACTGGTAAACGGTGCCTGGACTCCGGTGTCACACGCCCTGTCGTCATGGAAACGCGTCATGCGTTAACCACACCTTTTCACGCTTTAAGGCCATTTAAAGAATACATCTCCGTCTTCATAAACGCAACAACATATTAGTATGAAGTGCAACGCTCGCAAAAACGTTTAAAACTTGTCTCCATGTAACTTTGAAGTTAACCTAATAGACGTAACAGTTGGCGATTTTTCTGACTCCTTTTGCACTTATGGGTCAGCTGGTATCTGATCTGAACAAGGTTTTCATGTGCTGTGTAAATGGATTTACGAAGCTTTCAGGACAGAGTAAAAGGCAATGAAATCCAAGACGTGTTTTAGCCAGATGATGAGCAACATAAAGATGTATCTGTTTCTCTTAAGAGAGCCAATGGTGATCTACATTCTGTCCATTCATAGTGCAGCTGTGTCAGTAAAGTCATGTCTGTGGAACTGATTTTCTGTGTACATTCATGGTCTGGCTCCTCTTGTCCTCGTTTACACCGAACATTTCCAATTGTTCCCCTTAAGTCAACAGGGGAAAAGAGCTGCTCCAGCGATATTTTCCTACGCGTACAGTACGATCAACTACGTGGTGCTCTGCTCAGCTGCTACTGTGTTTATCTGATCTCCGATCAGTTCGACCACGGAGTGACTTGTGTGGGTGAGAAAGCGCTGACCTGTTTATGCTCCGTCAGAACTCGTTCATAAGACGTGCCGTCAACCGTCCCGATGGATTCTCTGGAAAACCAGTCGGCACGGATGAAATAAAAGTGTAGATATATATTGGTTAGACATTTTCTCTCATGTTGCACTCAGTTATTCATATGAAATGTCCTTGTCTCACCCCTTTTACGAGAAAACAAGAAAAAACACACTTTTTAGCAAGCACATTGGTTAAGTTAGGCAGATATCACAATTTAAGGCAATTATGCTATTAGGCTAACAATAACAAAGTGTATGTGTATATATATATGTGTATATGTATATATGTATATATATATGTATGTATGTATATATCTGTATATATATGTATGTATGTATGTATGTATATATATGTGTATATGTATATATGTTTGTATATATCTGTATACACTTATGTATATATATGTATATGTATGTATATATATATGTATGTACGTATGTATGTATATATATGTGTATATGTATATATATGTATGTATGTACGTATGTATATATATGTATATGTATATATATGTATATGTATATATATGTATGTAGATATCTATATATGTGTATGTATATATGTGTATGTATATATATATATATATATATACACGTATGTGTATATGTATATATGTGTATGTGTATATGTATACATGTATGTCTACACGTATGTATGTATGTCTACACGTATGTATGTATGTATACACGTATGTATGTATGTATACACGTATGTATGTATGTATGTATGTATACACGTATGTATATATGTATATATGTGTATGTGTATATGTATACATGTATGTATACACGTATGTATGTATGTATGTATGTATGTATACACGTATGTATATATGTATACACGTATGTATATATATGCAAGTTTGCAAGTTTACCCTACGATATATCACCGTAACTGTATGCTGCATGCAAAATGTTCAGTGTGTAAGAAATAGTGACATCTAATGGTGAGACTACAGACTTCACCACTAATCCCTCATAAATGGCTTATTCCAAGACAACAAAAACAAAGTGATATATTTTTTTTTATCTTAGTTTAATTGTACATTTATACAAACACACTCACTTCCCTCCTAAATGTCACCCACGGGATCTTTTAATACTGCGGAGTTCGGGGCCGACCGTTTCTGAAAAAGGACGTGAAAATGCAGTTGAGACGTCAGCTGACGGTTACATGTTGGCAACCGGCTGATTGAAAGATTGCAGAGAGCAACGAAAACAGAACGAGAAGGTGCTAGAAACTGAGACACAGAGAGAGAGACACACAGAGAGAGAGAGGGGAGGGAGCTCCAGCTCTTGTTGTTTTAACCCAGATTCAGAATTGAAATATGGCCACCATGTGGACCCTCTCAAGAAGTGTGTGGTTCCAGTGTGGGGCCCGGGCCAATCAGAGGAGACCGTGGCGGATCCAGGAGGAGGGCCTGCAGGGGAGGGTCTGTGAGTCAGAGTCTGAGAGAGGCATTAGAGTGTGAGTGAGCAGTGGAGGAGAGTCGAGGCAGAGAAGTCACATCTCCAGCAGAGCTGGACTATCCACCGGGCCAATGGAGACAGGTTGGACCACTATTGTCTTATTTTTTTCTTGCATTCATTTCCACTCTGAGGCAGACCTCGCTGGTATGAGGTGTCAGCTGTGTTCCTGATGTAATGGGGTATAAATATTATGCTGTAGGTGCTAATCACAACCTCCTTGTAGCGTCACAGAGCTCCAGGATGCTGAGCAGATGTGCAGACGTGTTCGGGGAAGACGGGTTTTCTTTGCTGCTGTGGAAAAAAATCGGGAAATTTGCACCGACTCTGTTGTTATCGATGGCTGTTATTACATCTAAAGTCTGCAATTTTCCGAAAGTAATGACAAGGCTGGGGGTTCGTTCTGTCCTTCGGCGCTATGAAATGACCAACAAAAAATGAACGCTATTCTTTAGATGTTCTTGTTAAACTGTGCGCGATTGTCACTGATCCGGTGTTATTTTTCTTCTTCCATATGGTTTCGTCTTAATCTCGGAGCTGTTATTAGACAAGGAAGCGTTCTTGGACCGAGTGTTTGAGTGTTTCTCTGTGACCAATCGCCTCCTGAATTCCCCCTCCGTAGCTGCAGGGGCTTCTCATTCAAACGGATCCTCGCAGATTATAAAGCACGGGCTTTGTTTTAGATTGCTTTGCTGTGGGGGTCACAAAGGTCAACGTGGTGTGGCCTGAAAAAGTAGGGCATATCAGTCGGACACTTTGATGACTTGTCACTTTGATAGTGTTTGGATACGTGGGATGTAAAAGTTCATGTTTGAACTGTTCGAATTTGAAACTGCATTTGCAGTAGTACTCATTAGGATCCAGCAGAGGGTGTTTAACCGTCTGTAATATTATAAATTAAATGGTGAATATCCATCAGATTGACAGACTTGTGTTTCTGGCAGATAATATATTAAGTTAAGTTTGGCCGTTCGCCTTGACTCTCAATTCCATGTTTTAACGCGGTTTTATTTAAAAGCTGCCGGAGCTTCCTCCTGTTGTCAGTGATTTCCAGTTCAGGGAGTGGAGCCCTTTACCACAGTGAGTTAGCGCGTTGTCTGATGTCCTCCAAGTATGTTGACATATAAAGTCTCCATGGTGACATGGTGTGACTCCACCTGTGTCTGAAGATATGTCGATTGTTTTCCTGTCAGGAGGGTTGTGTCGAAAGGTGTTCTTTGCACTTCTACGTCTGTGATAAGAAAAAAAGGCTGAGTGGGCACTCGAGCTCTTGACAGATCTATGGGAATGGCAGGTTTATTTATTCATTGTTATTGATATTGATTTATAGATCTCTTCTCAGAGGACAAATCGTACAGACCGGTAATTATTTGGCTTTTCCCCCCCGTTTCTTCTACGAAACGGTTTCGGTTTCAACCTGACTCGTGAAAGAGTTTGCCATGAAATTTAGTACAGCAATTCATGTACTAGTGGATTTTTTTTTTTACTATTAAACTCTGGATTAATCAGATTCCTGACCTCTTGAAATTGAATTTTCTGTTCCGTCTCGACAATTATCGGTCATATTATCATTAAGTATGATGCCCAGAGGATGGATTGCCACAAAATTGAGTTACTTCGTTGTCCTTGTTATCCTCCTGCCATTCGGTTTTGTGCGTTAACTCTCCACATCTATTGTAGATTGAATGGTAACATGATTATCCATTCCATTTCCTTGAACATCACAATTGCTGAGATGGCAGGGATGGCTGAAAGTTTGTGCACACACACTGGGGATTAGCGTTGAAGGGGTTCAAGGGGGTGATGGGTGCTGGTAATCTGAGGGCCGTAAACTCATGTGTATGTAAACCGAGACTCGAATAATCCTCGGTTACTCGGGGAGTATAAAGGACGCCATAAATCCATCTCAAGCTTCACGCATACAAAACGACCAGGGGCCTCGCTCTATCTTGGGAAACTTCTGTTCGTGATATGGGCTCAGTTGTGTCCGTCCAGGAACAGGCGTCTGGACGTTTGCCGCGACAAACACCGGGAGCATTAATAACAGGGAGAGCGCACATGTCCAGACTTGCGTCGGATCGAATGACCCACATTCAAACCCGCGCGATGCAAACGGACTGCAGCAAGGGAGCGAGGTTAAAGGTTAAGTGTCCTGGTCTCTCCGCAAAAGCTTCGCATCTCCCGCATGTGGTTCGAATCGTTTGAGCCGCAAAACGATATTCCTGTCAGTGAGGAATTAGCCTTCGCTACGCGCCGGCGACATGTTTGACCTTAAAACTTTAGACTGCCCCGTGCTTCGTGCCTGCAAAGCCGTTTGTCTTAAACCCTAACGTCAAACATCAGTCTTGTCAAAGGACCTCTGGGATTTCAGCAACCACCCGCAACGTCAACGGTCTTTGTGTGAGTGAGAAGGAGGGGAGGAGGTTTTTCCAGTCCAGAAGAGCTCGGCGAGCGAATGTGTGTCTGCATCTGTGCCTGCATCTGTTCATCGTGAGGCAAACGAGAACGAGAACTTCGCTTGTGGTGATTTCACAAAATCAATTTTTGCTCCAAATCGACAGCGGCGGCTGTCCGTGCCTGTTCTTATGACCTCATCTAGGCTGCAACGGCCCAAACGTACTCCGCGTTGGAGACAAACAATACACTCGCACACATGGTCAGTTTCTCCACTGGAAAAGATGAAGCAGAGGCGGGGAAAAAAAAAAAAAAGAGAGCCCGTTGTTGATATCTCGACAGGATGACAAAGATCAAAGTTTGTATAACGCTACTCACTGGGATGTGCCCGCAAAGGGACGTCTGTCTCAACCCAGAGGCGCAGCTTGTGAACAGGCAGGGCAGGCAACTGCTTGGGGCCCCGAGCAGATAGGGGGGCCCCCGACACTCGGAGCCTGAGGGCTGTTTTTACTGAAATGTGCAGTAACCTGAAGTTGTCGGGTTTTTTTACTCACTTTCTACATGTTTTTGTTCAGTTATTTACACTATTATGTTGTTCTACATATTTATATTGTTTTATAATGTGGGTTATTTACAGTGTAATGTATTTTTTTTACTAAGTTTATATAGTTTTTTTAAAAGCTATTTACAGTATTTTGTTGTTCTTTACATTTATATTTTCGCATACTTTTTAATTACAAGGTTTTTCCACGTTATTTCATTCATTTCGGAAAAAAAAAATCGTTGGTGTCAGATTATTTATAACATAATAGTGATGAACACTGTTTGGAAGGAAGGGGCCCCCTGGGAATTTTTGCTTAGGGCCCCTACAGACTCTAGAATCGCCTCTGTCTCAACGCGCACCGAGGCCCTGAGTGATGGGAACATCACGGTGCAGGCGGCACACGTGTCAACTGCCGCGCTGCCAAACACTGGTTGGAGAATGACTTACAGAGACACCCAAGAGACAGCAGGGGAAACCAGAGCAGGAGGGGAGAAAAAAAAAAAGAAATGAGTCAAAGAAAAGAAACAACTGTCAGCTGTGGCCCAGAGCTGTATTTATAACATGGCCTGCATGTGTGTTTTAATCTTCTCTGGATATGCACCGCCTCTCTGTTTCTCAGACATGCACTCAAGTCTGGACATTTTCCCTTGATATTATTTGCAGGGGTCCTGCATGTGATAATAGAAATGTCCGCAAAAGTTGCCCCAGACTATTTTCTTAAAACTTCTCCAGCCAAGTGTCTTTTGTTAAAATTCTGACCCAAGTGAGCTCATTCACAGTCCTGCCTCCTCAAACCAGGCACTGCACTCTGAGAAATAAAAGTGCTAAGTAGAACCATATAAGGTTCTTCGGCTTGTCCTCGTAGGAGAACCCTTTTTGGCTCCAGGTCGAAAAGGTTCCACCAAGAACCCTTTTGAAACCCTTTATTCAGAAAAAGGGGCTTTAAAGGGTTCTCTGGATCAAAATGGTTCTTACTGGAACCATTAGTGTTACCAAGAACCCTTGAAAAACCCTTTCCCATAGAAAGAGTTTTTCAGAAGCAAATGCTTCCAGGTAGAACCTCAGCCCTTGTAGAAGGACCCTTTTGGAACCCTTATTTCTAAGAGTGTACTGATAGTGTACTGTGTAGTGATACTAGGTATCTGGCGATCTGTTGGTACAAGGACCCAGATAAAGCGGTAGAAGATGGATTGAATATCGCAATAACACACTTAGAACAGACTGTAAATGAAAGACCATAACAAAAATGTGTGATATTTATATCTTTATTATTATTATTATTATTCATTACATTATAGTGTATAAGAGCAGAATAATTGATTTGCAGTTGGTACATAATGTTTTCAAATCTCCGGTTGTGGCTATGTGGTAAAATGCATCAGTGCAAATGTGGAAAAGCGTAATTGTTTAAACGATGCAACATTGCACTTAATGGAATGTTAACAGTAGATAACTCAAGGTGGTAATATTGATATCAAAGGTCCCATATTATGCAAAATCAACTTTTTAATAATTTAAATCCTTATATTTGGGACTCTGGAGGTCCTATCAGTCGGCAAAGTGTGAAAAAAGATGACTCACTCATGTTTTTGTGGTCCTCCTCAGTCTAAGTACAGGAGATGAAACACGTGATGTTGACTTCCGCACTCACTGGGATGTCAAAATGCGCCAGATTTCTGGAATTGTTGTCTCGCGGAGCTCCGCGTTGTCCGTAAAAAAAAACGCGAGAGTGCTGGCGAGGGCAACGGTATCCGAAAACTGGAATTCCGCAAAAAAGTTCTATTCTTGGCACCGCAGCGCAGAGTTCTACACAGTGGATACATGTTATATATGACGGCAATGTGCCTGCTAGAGCCTGCAAATGATCACTTTTCCAAATGCTAAATGCTGTTAGCTCCCAGTAGCCTCTGTGACTGATGTCATTTCCTGTCCTGTTAAGTTTCGTTTTTACCAAGTTTAACTTAGCTAAATAGTGTATAATATGCGACCTTTAAGAAAAAATAGTACTGATCCGTGTCTACCAGGCATCCACGCAGATGTTTTCCAGATTTCATATCGTGAAAATGTCAAATGTGTGTTCTGAAGCTTTTACGACTGCCTGAAATCTGCCTGCCTGTGTTATCTATTTACTTTACAGAATTCTGTTTCCCGTAAGTAAAGAGAGTTCCTCAGGTCAGACGATTGAGATTGTGGATTCATTGACACGTTTATCTTTAAGATTAGCTGGTGATTCAAAGGAGCATTTCGCAGTGTTTTCCTTCAGTTTACAATCGGGAAAATGACCTTTTTTTTACGAACCGCCGCTTCCTCCATGCAGTGTCACTCTGTAGTGCAGCGACTAAAGTCACTGAGGTTATCGGCGGTCACACGACAGGCGGGCGGACGTCGTGTTATCAACCGTTTTGCTGACCCCCTGGGGTCAGCTGTGTGGGGCCGCGAGGCCTCCGGCTTGTTTTTCTCTCTCCGTCTGCATCCGCTTCTCGTTCTTCTGTTTCCAAATCTATTTCTGTCAAGACTTACACGTACGGTGAAATCATTTCTTCTTATTATATATAGGACGTGTCATTTATGAAGATGCAGTACAATGAGCGTCCTGATTTACAAATCCTGGAACATAAACACACTTGGAAGCTGAAGAGGCACACTTCAAACGCACGAGAACTCATTCACCACCTCCCTTTTCCACCCCTCACTTTCTGCTTATTCCGAGGGGGGCAAAAATCACCTCAGTGCTTTATCTGTGCACATTTTATACGTGCAATAAAAGCACTCACGCTGTTTCCGTCTCTCTGTTTTATCTCCTTAGGTGTGTCTGATGTGACGCCAGCGGGCTGGCTCAGGGAGAAGGACTTCAGTACAATGTAGACGCCTGATAAAAGAAGAAGAGGAAGAACAGACGACGACACGAGGAGGGCGAGCTCAGGGAGGAGGACGAACGACAACCAGCAGTCCAACCGTCGACGCGATCCGTCTGGGTACGCCAGCGCCGCCTACCCCCTCTGCCCCGCGACGCCATCGCTCCGTCTTGACGGCCGCCCCTCGCGCTCGCCGTCAGCATGTGCCATGTGATCGTCACCTGCCGCTCCATGCTGTGGACTCTGCTGAGCATCGTGGCGGCGTTCGGCGAGCTCATCGCCTTCATGAGCACCGACTGGCTGGTGGGATTCCCCCGCACGCCGGACGCCGTCTTCGGCCCCCATGGGGCCACCGCGGCCGGGGAGGCCTACAGGCCCACGTTGGGCATCTACGGCCGCTGCATAAAACTGCCCCACCTGCACCGCGGGGTCCTGTGCGGGCCGTACGCCGTGCACTTCGGGGAGATCGCCAGCGGGTTCTGGCAGGCCACGTCCATCTTTTTGGCGGCGGGGATCCTGCTGCTGTGCGCCGTGGCGTTCATCTCGGTCTTCACCATGTGCTTCCAGAGCATCATGAAGAAGAGCATCTTCAACGTATGTGGATTGCTGCAAGGGATCGCAGGTGAGACTTTCGGATCGTTGATGGTGAAGCGGTATCAGAAACCGGGTTTGATCTTACTAAGAAAGCAATTAAAATACAATTTACCTCATTAGATACTCAAATAAATGCAGATTTCTACCGATTTTGGTTATTTTGTTGGTGCACAACTCAACAAAATGACATTAGTTTCTTTAGTTTGTGATATTTAAAGGTGCCATATGTAAGAATGTGGCCGAAAACGGTTACTACATTGAAATTCAAAATACAGAGGTCTTTTAGGTTTTGTTTTCTGACCTAACTGGCAACCCGTGGTTGCTCGGCAGCTGAGACTCTACTGACTGCAATGATTGGTAGACGGCGGTAGGTGGCGCCACATGCCAAAACATGATTTCAAAACATAAAAACGATTTGCAGTCCGTAAAATATTTTTTTTAATGCAAATATTTTGTCTGTACTGTTGTTGTTGGTGAGTTCAGTTTGTTATATGAACATTATTCCTGAGTCTCTGTGACATATTAGGAGGATTTTATGGCCAGTTGCCTTAGATTTATCACAATATGCACCACGGGTTGCCAGTTGGGTCAGAAAACGAAACCTAAAAGACCTCGGTATTTTGGATTTGAATGTAGTAATGTAGTGTTTTTGGCCACATTCTTACACATGGCACCTTTAATGCAGAAACGTTACATCATCCTATAGTTTTTGACCAGAAGATGTGAGTGATGGGTTCTCACCATTTATTTATTTAATTTAAACATTTTACCAACTTGATTCAGATTATCGTGAACATTTCCAACAGTGATTTAAAATCAAACCACACACACAGTAACATTTTATTTATTGTTCTGTTTCGTATGCTGTACTTCCAGGTCACAAATGTGGCAAAAAGTCAGTTTATACAACTAAACTTAGGGATTTTTTTTTTTTTTTTTTTTACACTTCCAATATATAATATTGTTGTTGTTTATTAATAATAAGAATAAAAGAAGAAGAAGAAAAACTTTATGTACTAGAAAAGAACACTAGAATTGGTACGGTACACAAAAAAATGCTTAGTTGTAAGATTGAGAAGTGCCTGGTACACTTCAACACTGAATATAGACTTAAAATATTGTTGTTTTTTTTTAACTGTAATGAAATGTTAAAACAGTGTTTGACAGCTACAGCAGTCGCAGTTCTTCTCCGGCCTCGACATGAAAGACTTTGGCCGTGTAATCATGAGGACAAAGGTTTTCCCAAGTCTAAATCTGGTCATAAAAAAACAAAAAACTCTCATTGTTTCTGTTTATTCCTGTAAGCGAATCCACCCTTTTATAAAAGGTAAATGAAAAGTTCCGAGCTCTCGGGGCTGAACGCGTTCATTATGAGCGCGCCACAACTCCTGCGGCTGGAATCGTGTGTGTGTGTAGTTTGATTGCTGTGGAGCAAAAACTAAACACCGGCTGAGCTGTCACACACACGCCGCGCTTCCTGTGTGCCGTCGCCTCAGTATTTCACGCTTTGGTCAGTTTCGGGTTTTTCTTGACCTAGTCGTCCACGCATGCGTATCTGAGTTTAAGTATGGAGGAGGGGGTGGGGGGCGTGTGTGTGTGTGTGTGTGTGTCTGAGGCCAAATCATGGGCCGCTCTGACTCACTGTGGTGAATTATGGAAGGGAGGAGGCCATGAGATCAGCCCTGCTGAACCTCTCTTGTTATTTTTTTTCCTCCTCTCTCCACAGACTGTAGCTCTCAGCTCTGTCTCTGGTGATTATGGGGCTCTCCTCCCCCCCCACACAGTTGTTTATTTGGTGTGGGCCCAAACAGAGAAAAAAAAAAAAAAAAGGTGGGCGCGTGGTGAAAACAGCTCAGTGCAGCTGACCCTGAGTCATGGCTCCGATCCGTTTCACCGGCGAACGATAGCGCGTACGTGCGTGTGACGGTTTTATCGATGATAATCTGTAATAATCTGTATACGCTCCGCTCTTCATAGTAAAGAATCTGACCCAGTGTGTACACTTACTGTGGGGCGTCATGGTGCGAGTCAGTGAGCACGACTCCTCAAAGGCAGTGTTGGATTGGAGTATTGTTTTTCATGTCAATGCGATGAAGTATTTTTAATTTGCCGGGACACAGGCAGACATTCCTCATTGCTTATTTCACACTTAAAAACTGTCTCTGCAACATTTCAACCAGACTGACTCAAGGGCTGTTTGGGTTTTTAAAGGAGTAAGCCACAGAAGAGCCACACTCTTTGAAATAAGGGTTCCAAAAGGGTCCTTCTACAAGGGCTGAGGTTCTGCCTGGAGCCATTTGCTTTCCCAAAGATAGGGTTTTTCAAGGGTTCTTGGTAACACTCATGGTTTTCAGTAAGAACCATCTCAATCCAGAGAACCCTTTATAACCCCTTTCCTGAATAAACGGTTTTAAAAGGGTTCTTGGTGGAACAATCCAAAAGGCTTCCAGGTGGAGCCTTTATAGAAAGGTTCTACCTGGAGCCAAAAAGGGTTCTCCTATGAGGACAAGCCGAAGAACCTTAAATGGTTGCACTTTTATTTGTAAGAGTGTACTGAAACTAGTGATTGAGGCCATGTGTTAGGGTTAGGGTTCGAGAAAGGGTTTTTCCAAGGGTTCTTGGTAACACTAATGGTTCCAGTAAGAACCATTTTGATCCAGAGAACCCTTTAAAACCCCTTTTAGTTTGCATGTTCTCCCCGTGTGTCCGGGTTCTCCGACTTCCTCCCACAGTCCAAAAACATGCAGATTAGGGGGATTAGGTAAATTGGTCACTCTAAATTGACTGCGTTTATCGTCCTATGTTAGCTGAGATTGGCACATCACCCCCCGCGATGTCCTCTGGTGGAGGATAAACAGGTAGATAGTATGGATGGATGGACGTACGGACACTCTAACTTGACTGTAGGTGTGAATGAGTGAGTGACTGGTTGTTTGTCTCTATATGTGGCCCTGTGATGGACTGGTCCAGGGTGTACCACGCCAATAGCTGGTGATACATGGTCACATTTCCTTGCCGCTTCAATTCATTAGTGTCGTAATATTTAGTGGTGGAATGATGTAGTTGGGCCCACGGTTGGTGTAGTGGTTAGCGCTCTCGCCTTTGCAGCAAGAAGACCCGGGTTCCCTGGGTTGGAGCCCCGGTTGGAACAAGGGCCTTTCTGCAAGGAGTTTGCATGTTCTCCCCATGTGTGTGGGATTTCTCCGGTCCATCCATCCATCCATCCAGTACGCCAGCTTCCATGCCCAGACCTCCCTCTCGCAGGACACTTCCTCCAGCTCTTCCGGGGGGACCCCAAGGCGTTCCCAGGCCAGCCGAGCGATGTAGTCACTCCAACGTGTCCTGGGTCTTCCTCTGGGTCTCCTCCCGGTGGGACATGCCCGGAACACCTCCCGAGGGAGGCGTCCACGGGGCATCCGATACAGATGCCCGAGCCACTTCATCTGGCTCCTTTCGATGTGGAGGGGCAGCGTCTTGACCGTTGGCGTGTGAGTGAATGGTTGCTTGTCTCTATGTGTGGCCCTGCGATGGACTGGCGTACCCCGCCTATCGTCCTATGTCGGCTGAGATAGGCACAGCAACCCCCCCCGTGACCCTCCGGTGGAGGATAAAGCAGTAGATGATGGATGGAGGATCTAGTTTCCTCATTAGTCCACACATCCCTCCTGTATCTGCTGTTTCAATGTGCAGAGAAACAGGCTGATGGAGACGCTCTCAGTGTCGTGACATCGAGATCCTGCTGTTTACCAAGAAGCAATGAAAGTGAGGAAACGCACCGCTGAGTCTCCTCATTGTCCAGAGGAGGAGGAGGATGAGGATGAGGAAGAGGAAAGGGGGGCGAGAGGAGCATGAAACGGCTGAGGAGGCGGTAGAGTTTCCTTCTGGAGCGAAAAAAAAGGCTGATAACTCTTTAAACTGCAGGAAGAGATCAGTCCTGTCAGGAGGACGCCTGTGTGACATCCAACAGTGTCGGTGCTCTGTTGTTCCGCCAGCATGAATCATGCATCAGGCATTTTGCCGACCTGTCTCTCCTCTGTGAATGATATCACTCTCGCTGATATCCAGCAGCAGCAGCAGCGGCATAGCACCGATTCTCTGCTAATCATTATTTCCACAGTGTGCGCCGCCGCCGACCCCTCTGGTAATGAGAAAACTGGAGCCAGATGGGCAGATGTTGGGGGGTGGGGGGAGCGATTGACCTCAGATGAGAGGAGCGCGATGACGTTGCCAGAGATTTTCACATCGTTGCTCTGGAGTTTCTCCAAACCCCCGAGACCCCGGTCTCCACATACACTGATGTCACTCGTTCTTTTTTAACCGTCAGACACTCTTGTCCCCAGTGACACACTTTTTACGATTAAAAGTGGCGTCCATGGGTGTTTTTTCTCTTCAGATTTCAGCGGAGGGTAAATCCATTCATGTCTTTACGCAATCAAATGACTAAAACAGTCTCTTCTACTGAGGGTCAGTTGAGTAAACTCCAGTTAAAGGCCCCCGAAGGCTTCTTTAAGCGCCAGTCGGACGACCTGTGAGGGAATTCTCCGTCCATTTTCACTCGTTTTCTCATTCCCATTGAAAAGGATTAGAGACGGGACTGCAAACAAACTGGGCCCGTAAAGCTGTCTCTCTAGTTCGTGTGCGTTTGGTGTCTAATGCTTTTATTAGCCGCTATAAACTTTCCCTCCAGCCGTGAGTCACAGACCTCATCACAGGTTTAACTGCTGACCGTGACTTAAAGCTCCAGCGTGGAAGTCGGGAAGGAAAATAACAACACCTTTACAGGAATTTGAGCAGAGTTACGGTTTCGGCGATGACTCCGACTCTTGTGTTGCGCAAAAAGGGGGAAAACAGAGTCACTGATAGATGCACGATAGTCATATTTACCAACTGGATATGGAGCTGTGACTCATTTCATACAGTGGTTACACAACATGTACACAATTTATCGTGTAATATCCCCTCACATAAATAATATACAATAATATGATTTTGTTGTGCACTGTGATAAAAACACTCAAAATGAATTGATGGTAGGGAATTTCCATCATAGGGATATTCGTGAATTGAGAAATGTTTTATTTATGTGAGTGACTTAGAAATGCTGTCTCACTCGTCAACATACAGCACCAGTGATCTATCTCCGAGTGCCAAAATAAGGAATTTACATTTTTCCAGTCAATTTCACCACCTCATGATTGAAGGTTTTCCCCCTTTTAGTTTTTACACAAAAAATGTGTTGTTGTTTTTTGTAGCATTACCACAGTTTAATAGGGAAATGTGATGTGTGTCTTTTTTGGTAAAACTCTAAATGGGACGGCCTTGAGGTCTCCTCCTGGAAGGACATGCTTGAAAACACCTCAACTGGCTCCTCACGACTGTATATTGAAGCATATTTTGCTAATTATCACGCAACGGAATTATCAATTGCCCCATGTCTACTTGCAGGTGTGTGCCATATATTCAGATTCTTAATTCTCACTCGTGCAGTGCCCGTAGGAAGTATGTATTCCTATCGTGGGAGCTGAAGATGATTTTTCAGTTATGGTAATGCACGATAAGGAACGTAAAGGCTAACATAATAACTGGCGTGGCTGACGGTCACAACAGCAAGCTGCGCAAATGCTAATAGAAAATGAAAACATTTGCGTTGTGCCTAATGAGGTTAGCACTACGCTAATGCAAATTGTAGCCTCGGTAACTTACCTTTGGAAACAGGTTAGCCGCAAAGTAGTAGCATGCTAATGCTAAATAAATATGTGCTCGCGTATTGGTGAATGGACACCGACTTCGTCGTGTTCTGCGGTGAACCGTGTGAAAATGTCTCACCCGCCGTGAGGAGAGCCGGTTCACTCCCACCTCCCCGCTCCAGACAGCGCAGCTACTGCTGA
Organism: Microchirus variegatus; assembly: GCF_963457635.1. Taxonomy (NCBI): domain Eukaryota; kingdom Metazoa; phylum Chordata; class Actinopteri; order Pleuronectiformes; family Soleidae; genus Microchirus; species Microchirus variegatus. The sequence continues at coordinate 39,847,472 of NC_139802.1, forward strand.
TGAGCCGCTGCCTGCCTGGTGTAGCGTGATAAATCAATGAAAATTCCTCCAAAAACCTTGAAAATGAAGGATGCACACCATCGGGCCATGCTCAACCCATTTTCAAAGTCTTAGGGCGATCGGACTCCGGTCAGCGAGATATGCCGAATGTCCTGCCTCCTGCAGTAACGACCCTAGCGTGGATATTTCAGATGTTCTCCTCCTGTTAGCAACCGGCCACATAAGAATCTGAACTCCTGTGTCGAGATTTAACAAGTTGACCGGCGCCATGTTGAGGTTTTGTATCTGCAAGTTTACAGACATCACCTGCAACCAGGTTCCTACTGGATAATAAGTGAGAAGGAGACTCATTTTCCCATTGACTTCTATTCAAACTTCAGCAAAAACTACTTGCGTACATTTTTCAACCAGTGTCGTCGCCTCCTGGTGGCTCTTTTAGTATATTTCTACTACCTGGTTTGCCCCAAGCTACATAGCTTTTTTTTCTTCCATTTCGAATTGCTAGAGAAAGAGAGAGGTGAGACTATGAGATCATCTTTTTCCCAAAGTAGTTTATTGGTTGTCTACGCTTTGAGATTTCAGAGTTCCCACAGTGCCCTTCCCGTGTGGACGAAATGCCGATAACTCTTCGTGTGGACAGCCCTGATGTCCACAGTTTATAGTCTGACCCGAACGATATATATGCCTCTGCGTTCCTCATACGTCAGCAAACAGCAAACTTCGGAAATTTTTTCCGCCGCTCTATTTTCTGGACATTTCACGTCCGTGAAAAATATAGCTTTTGTCACGGATGATGTGAAAAGTCTGGCACGCTGTGTGCGCTCGGATGAAAAGTCCAAAGTCATTATGACTCATGCTTCCAACGGTCTCTGAACTGTTGTCAATATTTCACTCGGACGCACGAAACCTGTTCTTGAACCGTGTGCGAGACGGGAGTTTGTTTGTTCTGCTGTAGTTTAGAAACAAATTAATATATTTTTAATCAAAACACATGGACCTGGTTGCCAGGTTCACATCCATAGTGTTGTTCCTTATTGTTTCATGTCGCTGCTTCGCTGCGAAAAACCCCCCCCGTCTCTTTCTCTTCTCTTCTCGTGTGGAGAGCCCAGGATTGTACGTGGCCAATCCTCTTCAGATTTTTTTTTCCTGGAAAGGAGAACGGTGGCCAGATTTCCTGGAGCAGAGTGCAGACATGCTGTGCTGTGTTACAAGGTGGAGGCCAGAGAAAGAGGGAGAAGGGGGGGAGGGAGGAAGGGGTTTGGTGGCAGGGGAGTCGCAATCAGAAATAGATAGAAATAGATTTATGTTGGAGAATTGACAGTTCGGTTTGGAAGTTAACGGAGACTTGCAGAGGGGGAATAGTGAGACTGGAAGGGTGGAGTGCAGTGGGATATTAGGTCAGAGGGCCTTAGGTCCTGTGTGTGTGTGTGTGTGGGGTGGGCGGGAGGTGGGGGAGTCCTAGTAGGGGAGCACTTGGGAATTAAAACCATACCTTCAATCCATCACTGAAGCCAGTCTGGACGTCAGTGCAATGCAGCAACATGTGGAAAGAATTTATGACCTACTTTTCATTTCCTCGTTGAAGACGATATTGGGTGCTCCGAGAGCAAGAGAATGGGAGGAGAAAGGGAGGAAGCGGAGAGGCAGAGATTCAGGAGGCGAATGAAAGGAGAGAGGTTCACCTCCACGAAGCAAACCTGTCTACCGTCGAGGGTGAAAACATCGAGTCTGAAATTCTCCTCATCTCCTGTCTGCTTGCTTTATTACCTGTAATTTTATTACTGGACGTGTTTCCTGCTCAGCTCTGATTGGTCACAGACTGATCCACATCCATGGGAGGAAATGTAGTGCAGGGACAGCAAACCAGGGTATTGGAGAAATGCATTTGTTGAATTCTCAAAGGCCTTAAAAAGGAGACGGAACCTCAGCATCTTCAGCTCTGCCACCCCCAGGGCCGTCTCCTGTCTTTTAGACCGGGGCCACTGTCTCCAAGCCATACACCATAGCTGGCCTTTAAAGGTCCCATATTATACCCTATTTCTCCAAGTTAACCTAGTTCCCTGGTGTCCTAATGAACATGTCTGTGACATGCTTTGGTCAAAATACCATAAGGATGAAGCACCACAGCAGTTCAATCACCCTGCCAAAACAGCCCTGTTCAGAACGCTCCGTTTAGTAGCATCTCTTTAGGTCCACCTTAAAAAAAAAAAGTAAAACGAAACTTAAGGGACAAGAAATTACATCAGCCACAGAGGCTACTGGGAGCTAACAGCAGTTAGCATTTGGAAAAGTGATCATTTGCAGGCTCTAGCAGGCACATTGCCGTCATATATAACATGTGTCCACTGGACAGATAAATCCTCTGAGGCTGGAAGTTTGTGTAGAACTCTGTGCTGCACTTTTTCGTGGATTTCCGGTTTTCGGATGCCGTTGCCCTCGCTAGCACTATCGTGTTTTTTTACAGACAAAGTGGAGCTCCGCGAGACAACAATTCCAAGGATTTTGCGAATTGTGACGTCCCAGTGAGCGCGGACGACAAAATCGCGTGTTTTATCTCCTGTACTTAGACTGAGGAGGACCACAAAAACATGAGTGAGTCATCTTTTTTCACACTGATAGGACCTCCAGAATCCCAAATATAAGGATTTAAACGATTAAAAAGTTGATTTTGCATAATATCAGACCTTTAAATGAATAAAAAAATCTCTTTTCAAATTTGCTGCCACTTATTTTGGGTCCAGGTTTGGGATGAGCTGTTATGATACTAAGTACTTTACAGTCAGTGTGACAGGATGGTGATTTAATTGAAGTCAGCACGGCCGTAGAAGTGAGTCACCATTTCAACAAGAAGTGACCCCCCCCCCCCGTCCTTTCACCAAGACACAGGACGCTGCAGGGTCGACCTCGGCCTGGTCTGGGGGGGAAGGCGGCGGCGTTTCTTTGCGTACCTTTTCCTGTTGTTCTCTTCTCTCGCCGACATCACGGGAACACGTGCCAACCTTTGTGCTCGCAGTTTGCTGAACTTTTGAAGTTTTTCGTTTGCTGTGATGATCTTCGCTCACATTTCAGACAGTCGTCAGGAAATTGTTTCTGCATGGTGTAACTATTTTTCAGCCTGATGGGATGCTTTGAATGCCAGGATGGCACCGTGACAGGAAATGTTTTTTCTTTCTGCTGCAGTCATCATTTACAGATGCAGCCTGAACAAGTTTGAGTGATTGGGGTTTGGTTTCTTTTTGTGTTTGTGACAATGGTGACATCAGTTGGTCAGTCTTTCACATTTTCTTTTTGGATTTGCCTCAAAAGTACTGGCAAGTGAAATGAAAAGTGTAATTAATTATTTATTTCCAGAGGAGGACCGCTTCAGAGTTTTTCTTTGAACTAGTGCAGTGCCCGTAGGACAGTCACAACAGCTAGCTACGCTAATGCTAATTGAAAATTAAAACATTTGCGTTGTGCCTAATGAGGTTGCGCAGTGTTTGTTTTATGTTAGCCCTACGCTAATGCTAATCAAAAATTAAAACATTTGCGTTGTGCCTAATGAGGTCGCACAGTGTTTGTATTATGTTTGCCCTAAGCTAATGCTAATCGAAAATTTAAACATTTGCGTTGTGCCTAATGAGGTCACGCAGTGTTTGTATTATGTTTGCCCTACGCTAATGCTGATCGAAAATTAAAACATTTGTGTTGTGCATAAAATGCTAATCGTAGCCTCGCTAGCTTACGTTTGGCAAGATATACTTGCTTTCACACTGCTTTTCAGACGCTTTGATGTCACGATCCTCCACAGCAAAACTCAATAGCATCGCTGTCTTGTGGATCGAAGGCCAAGCTGCACTCACAGTTCCCTCTGCTGGATCACACAGTCATCACTTTAGATGGTCTGGTGCACATCTAGGCTGTATTTTTTGACCTCAGATGGGTTTTCAGGAGTTTGACTGCCCTCCGATTTGTAACAGTTATCTGAATTGTGAATAAAAAGTTTGTTTTGAAGAGAATGTGACGCCGCATTGACCTTTGCTGCAGCGCCACACTCGGGAACAATGGTATTTTTTTGTTTTTTGGCTGCACGAATAGGAACCAAACCCTGTTTAGTTTCACTGTAAACACCTACTGTCCAATTCCGATTCAAATCTTACTCTGTTTATGTCTGAAACCTAACATACATTTCAAACAATTGTTTTCATTGTTTGATAATATTTTCCTGGAGAGGTCTTGAGGGTGAGGTTTTGTTGAATTGAGTAACAGTGTTATGAAGGTCGAAAAGACTGAACTGTAGTTGAAATCGTTGCCGGATGTTTTTTTTTCCGAGACAAATGAAAAATCGACATCACAATCAGCCACCGTTTGTTGTTTTGTGCAAACTCGTCTTTCATGCGTTTCCATGGTAACTTTCGAGCTACAGCTCTGCAAATAGAACGTCATCTCAAGTTTGATAAACAAATGCTGACCATTTAGAACAAACAGGGATATGAGGCATGGTGACGAGTTTGAGAATAATATACTGTAGGAAACATTAAGAGCAGGGACTTGTGTACAAGTCCTGGATTTGGTAAATCCACCTGCTACAGTGTTTCCTCAGTTAGATTTTTTTTGTCTGTATTTCTGACAGTTTAAAGTTTTGATGTTGCAGTTTAGTTGAGGTTTTTGTCAAATTTTGGACCAAAAATTTTTTTTTTTCAAATTTTGGACCAAAAAATTTTTTTTTTCAAATTTTGGACGTCATAGGACAGTAAAACTTTTTGTCAAATTTTGGACCAATAATGTTTTTTCCCAAAAATTTTGAAAATTTTGTACAACATAGTATAGTATGACGTTTTTGTCAATTTTGGACCAAAAAAAAAAGTTTTCAAAAAATTGTCAAATTTTGGACAACAAAGTATAGTATGATGTTTTTGTCACATTTTGGACCAAAAATATGATTTCAAAAAAAGGTCAAACTTTGGACAATTTTTTATTTTTTTTTTAATTGTTAACTTTTGGACGACAGTACAGTATGACATTTTTGTCAAAAAATAATTTTGAAAAGTCTTCCAAATGGACGTTTATTGTAGGGTGTCATGTACTGAGGAGCCTCTAGGTGCTGCTGTGCGCAAACTCAAGCGACCGTCAGTTCAAATCCTGCTTCCTGTCTCCCTTCTCGTAGGTCTGTTTCTGATCCTGGGTCTGATGTTGTATCCCGCTGGCTGGGGTTCAGACAAGGTGCAGCTGTACTGCGGCCTCGACGCCGCTCCGTACCGAGCCGGGCTCTGCTCCATGGGCTGGGCCTTCTACACGGCCATGGGCGGCACCGTGCTCACCTTCGTCTGCGCCGTCTTCTCCGCGCAGGCCGAGATCGCCACGTCCAGCGACAAGGTCCAGGAGGAGATCGAGGAGGGGAAGAGCCTGATCTGCCTCCTCTGAGGCCTCAGATACTGCAGTCCTGTGGAGAGAAAAAAGAAGAAGAAGAAGAAGATGAAAAGAGGCCAATAACCTTCCCCGCTGCCTCTCGTGTCTTTTCCCTTGAGGCGCAGCTTGTGAAATGGAGGCCCCTGAATTTGTTTACCACTAAAACTGACTCTCATTGTGTCTTTGTTTTGTGTTTTTACGTGGGAGAAACCTTCAAGTGCCAATTTTTGTCTTTCTGCCACTAGAGGTGCTGTGTATGCTATTGTATTCATGTGTGGCCACGTGGCCTCAGGCTTCGTCCGTCGCCACGTGCTCTGTAAATAAGTGTGATTATATATATATATTTTGTACATAGTTACGATCACAGAATAATGATGGTTGGCTTGATCCAAGCTGGGCTGATGAAGTCACTCTTGCCTTAGAAATGAAAAAATGAAAAAAAAAAAAATGGGAATCACACACACACACACACACTGGCGTTACCGTCGCCAGACCTCGACTTGTTTGCCACGTTGTGAGTATTAGCTCAACAAGGGAACCACTACACAGTCAGAATAAACTACTCGCAGAATCAAACGGTCTTCAGCTCAGTGTGGACGTCCTGTTAAAAGCTTACAGAATGTACCGTTTGCAGACCCTTGAAAATGTATCAGCCACAACACAGACTGCACATCGTTTGTCCTCTGCTTTTTTTTCCCTTTTAAGCTGAGAGCGATGACCTGTGAAGGGGTCGTCCTGGTCGTCCTGGTCGTCGATCCAGCAGAACTTTTCCTGCGGTCGCTGCACAAAGACACGGACGCATAGATGAAGAAATTGCTGTCACGAGTCGACGTCTGGTTTCAGGGAGGCTGCGTAAAGATGATGTCCGATCGTGTTCTCATTTGTTTTCTGCCAAATGAATAAAGAATAAAGAGAAATCGGGGGAGGGAAAAAAGAAACTTGTTTTCGTTGTTTTTTTATTCTCCCACACTGAACTGTGAAACGTTGAGTGTTGGACGTAGCATCCAGTTCTATGCTCAGGCCTCGGTTTGGCCTCAGGTGGGGGTGGTGGTGGGGGAGTGCATTTTCCATCCAGTGGGAGATCAATTTTTCCACTGATGCAGAAATGAACTTGCCTTGTGTCGAGTACATCACTAAGGAGGTACGTCTTGAGTATTTCCACTACTTTTCAGTTGTAAACATGGACGGATTATGAGACAGTGGGACCCTGGGGAAGACGTGGAAAAGTCCCCCCCCCCACTCGCCCAAAACAGCCATAGTATAGTATGACATTTTTGTCAAATTTTGGACTAAAAAAAATTTCATAAAATTGTCAAATTTTGGAAGACACAGTGTAGTATGACGTTTTTGTTAAATTTTGGACAGAAAAAAAAAAGTCAAAAAAAATTCAAATTTTGGAGGACCGCATAATGTGACGTTTTTGTAAAATTTTGGACCCAAAATTATGTATTCAAAAAAATTGTCAAATTTTGGACGACATGACATTTTTTTTTATGTCTGATCCTTTTGTTGTCTCTTTGGTGGTTTTTGTGTTGTCGTCGTTTTGTACCCCACCGGTCGCACTATGTCGGCTGAGATTGGCGCAGCGTCCCCCTGCGACCCTCATGTGGAGGATACAGTGGTAGAAGATGGATGGACGTTGTTTTGTGTCTACTTGGTGGTTGTTGTGTCTTTTTCTGACCATTTTGTGTCTTTATGTTTGTTTTGTGTGTCTTTGTGGTTGTTTTGCATCTTTTTCTGTGTGCTATTCTAATCATTTTGTGTGTTAGTCTGATCATACTTTCTCTTTGTGCCTGATTTGTGCGTCTTTTGTCGACTTTAGTGTGCCATTCTTATCATTTTGTGCATTATTCTGATCATACTTTCTCTTTGTGCATGATTTGTGTCTTTTTTGTAGTTTTGTGCGCTATACTTTCTCTTTGTGCATGATTTGTGTCTTTTTTTGTAGTTTTGTGTGCTATTCTAATAATTTTGTGCGTTATTCTAATCATTTTGTGTGTTATTCTGATCATACTTTCTCTTTGTGCTTGTTTTGTGTCTTTTTTGTACTTCAGTGTGTGAGTCTAATCATTTTGTGCCTTATTCTGATTATACTTTCTCTTTGTGCTTGATTTGTGTTTTTTTGTAGTTTTGCGTGCTATTCTAATCATTTTGTGCGTTATTCTGATCATACTTTCTCTTTGTGCATGATTTGTGTGTCTTTTTGGTTCTTCAGTGTGTGATTCTAATCATTTTGTGTGTTATTCTGATCATACTTTCTCTTTGTGCTTGTTTTCCGGTCTTTTTTGTAGTTTTGTGTGCTATTCTTATGTTGTGTGTTATTTCTGATCATACTTTCTCTTTGTGCGTGGTTTGTGTGTCTTTTTTGTACTTTTGTGTACTTGAAGGATTTTAAAATGTTGTATTGCTTGATTATTCACATTAACAACCATACGTTTAGCCATTGTTTGACCTTTCATCCACTAAATCTTAGTGTACTGTATGTGCATATATACAGTATATATATGTGTGTGTGTGTGTGTGTGCTAATATAACTGCTTCTCCAGATGTTCCTCCCAACATGTGGACTCGACTGCTCAGTCTCTGGCACAACCCTGTGGCTGCTTTCCTCCACCGCTGCACTCAAACTAAACACAGAGCTTGATGACTTCCAGATTAGGCACATGACAAATCCTGCAATCTGCAGTTCAGGCCTGTTTCTCTGCCAGAGGCTTTTAGTTTTGCCTCTCACTTTTCCATTTTCGCAGGAAGCGTCACGGGGGGAAAGAGAACCAGGGCAGACGGAGACTCCTCGTTGCTTTTCACACCATGAAAGTGAAAGTAAAGGCACTGACCTTGACTCCTTTTACTGGAAGTCGAAATATACACTAGTGTGGTTGACATAAGAGAACGTCAGGATCAGCATCGTCATATGTTATTATTATGCTTAAGTCTGTGTATCTTTGTTAAATACATTATAAATTATTTCCATGATGGAAACACAATGAAGTAAATCAGAACAGCAACAACGTGGAGGCAGAGGAGAGAAAGCTTCCAGATGGCTCTGGATAAAGTGTGGGTGGGGAGAAGTGGTGTCTGTTGTATACGGTGGCCCTGAGGTGCAACACACAAAACGCAAATCACAAAACACAAACACACTTGGTGTGTCTTTTCTGCTCTGTGATTGTGTTTTGTGATTTGTGTGTGTGTTTTTGCGTTTTGTGATTATTTTTTGGCATTTGTGTTTTGTGATTTGCGTTTGTGTGTTTTGCGCTTGTGATTTGCGTTTGCGTTTGTTTTTGTTTTTTGTGATTTGCATTTGTGTTTTGCTTTTGCATTTGTGTTTTTGTGTTTTGCGCCTGTGATTTGCATTTGTTTTTGTGATTTTTGATTTGCGTTTGTGTTTTTGCGTTTTGTGTTTTGCGTTTGTGTTTTGCACCTCAGGGCCACCGTAGTTGTAAAACCTGAAAACACCCAGTGACACCAGGAAACAACACTGATCCACATGTCCAAGTGAAGGCACCGGCGCCTTAAGTTAAATATCAGCTAAAGGAAAGTTGAAAAGCAACAAAAACACATCAAAAAATATTTTAAAAATACTATACGGTGTTAAAGTAAAGAATTGTTGTTTTTGCGATGCTAATGGTTATTGCTTGATGAAGGACGCAGCCTTCGAATAATTATACCAACAACAATAACTAAAAAAATCACCAAAATTCACACACTGCAGCTTTAATTTAATTATTTGCACCTGTGCTTTTTTTCTCCCTACCGTGACGACGTCTAAAAAAAATGTTTTGGCAGTGCATGTACTGTGAACCCCGCAGAGACAATGATCCCATCAAACATCAGGAGGGTGGAAAAAAAATAAAAAAAAAATCTCCTGGGATTTTTCCATTGTAGAGGACTTTCTTTGTTGCAATTCAAAGAGATTTCCTTATATATGTATGTATATATATATATGTATGTATATATATATATATGTATGTATATATATTTATGTGTATATATATATGTATATGTGTATATAATATATACACATATGTATTAATATATATGTATGTATTTGTGTATATATGTATGTATATGTATTTATATATATGTATATATATGTATACTTATATACAGTAAATATAATGTATACATACATATATGTATATATGTACAGTATGTATATATGTCTGTATGTATATATACACATAACATACAGTACATATATATGTATACATAGATATATGTACAGTATGTATATGTATATATACGTATATATAATACATGTAGTGCTGAATAAATAGGTCATGATTTTACACCTTAATCACTTTACATAGGAGACCTGAAAAATCTGCAACACATTAGTGAACTTAATTTTATTTGGCAACTAGTGACCCCTTCTGGTTTTCAGCTGCCAGTGCTCTTTAAATCCACTTTTTTTTCTGATTTTCTGTATTTATATGGAGCTTTTCGAGTCTCGATGACGACACTGCACTTTTGCTACGCACCGACACGTTCATGCCGCGTCTTTTCTCACCTTGCACGACACAAATGGAAGAAATATATATTAGAAAAAGATGCAGAGAAGAAGAATTTTATTCAGTGCTACAATAAATATACAAAACTCAAAACTACTCGACATGCGACTGAAGCCCGAAAAACAACAGCGCATCTTAAAATGACCACAAACTTCAACGCAAACTGCTGACCGTCTGTAAATTATACAAAATATACAAACATTATATCTCTGGAGGATTTTGTTCAAATTTCACTGCTTTGATATCGTTCCCACGGATTAAGGTGAAGCACAGCGTGGAGCCACGGCGCTCCTCCAGTGTGTCACAGTTCACGTCGCTTCACAGTCGGATCAATATTTGTCCTGTTTTGTCTTTAAAAATAACAACAGGAATAGATCTAAATAAGTGTAGTACACTTAGGTACAGCACAGAACGTGTGCTGCTGTCAATTCAGCCAGTGTGAATAAATCAAGGCAGGTTTCAGGAAGTCCCACAAATTAAAGAGAGAATAAAAGAAGAAGTCAATAATGGTCCCAGACTCTGCCCTGCACACAGATTAAGACTCCATAATCCCTTGATATTCACACTCCTACACATCACATACACACAAAGGCTTCACTGGCTTGAACATAAGACATGACAGACGGGGGGATAATCTGAGCTCCTGCACTCAAAAAACATAGACAACAAGAAGACACATTTATAGACAAGGTTTCAGCAGGTAAAATGTACGGTGGCCCTGAAGTGCAAAACACAAACGTAAAACAGAAACATAAATGCGAATCAAAAAAACACAAAAACATTCAATCAAAACACAAACACAAAAACAGAAAACACAAAAACATTAACTCTTTGCTTTGCGGCTGTGTTTGTTTTTTTGGATTTGCGTTTGTGTTTTTTGATTTGCGTTTGTGTTCTGTGATTTGCGTTTTTTTTTTGATTTGTGTTTTGTGATTTGCGTTTGTTTTTTGTGATTTGCATTTGTTTTTTGATTTGCGTTTATATTTCTTGATTTGCGTTCGTCTTTCTTGATTTGCGTTCGTCTTTCTTGATTTGCGTTTGAGTTCTGTGATTTGCGTTTGTGTTTTTTGATTTGCGTTTCTTGATTTGCGTTTGTGATTTGCGTTTGTGTTTTTGCGTTTGAGTTCTGTGATTTGCGTTTGAGTTCTGTGATTTGCGTTTGAGTTCTGTGATTTGCGTTTGTGTTTTTTGATTTGCGTTTGTGTTTCTGGATTTGCGTTTGTGATTTGGGTTTGCGTTTTTGGTTTTGCGTTTTGTGATTTGCATTTGTGTTTTGAACCTCAGGGCCACCGTTAAAATGCATTTGAACCATTGGAATTAAAGAAAAAAAGAAAATAATCAAGTGACCCTATCTCCAGATTAGATTGTGGATCCGATTGTGGTTTTCAAATAAAACAGATAGTCAAACTGCAATTCTCAATATATTAACACGCAAGCAATTATCAGGACATTACTGGCCAGGTTTGCCATGACTTACTTTAATTAAAATAGTATGTCAATGTACAGCACGTGTGTTTTAATTCCGGCGCCGTTGTCGTGATTAGTAAGAATTGTTCACCTCGTCATGCAAGTGAAGAGCACATCCTGAGAACAACTGAGGTAAATCTCCACGACACAAGAAACGCTGGAGGGGGAATTCGAGTGGAAGAAGCCCTCTCCAGATCCACACGGACATGCAGTTGTATGCACTGTACAACACAGTGGACGTGAGCAGAGTCATCAGTCATTGGTTTGCTGTGGAGGGGGAAAATGACACCAGGAGAGGAGGGACTGCACATGTAAAGATGTAAAGATTCAAAGTGCAGTCTGATAGAGAGACTCGAGGGAACGTTTAAAGAGACATTCCACCCAAAACAGTCGTCAAACGCTGCTTAAAGGCAGGGGAAGGAAGTGTTTTGAGTCAGAAAACTCTAAACTAACATTAGATGTATGTGAATGTTCTGTGTGCTTCCCTGTCTGGGAATGGCTGGTGTTCCTGTATCTCACCCAAAGAATGAGCTCTTAACTGAGGGAACCTAATTTGAAATCTGAAGCAACAGTCTAAGTCTTTCAATGGTGTCGATGGCTCACTGACTGTTAACACGGAGAATGGAAGTCAGTTTGATGAACAAAAGCATGTGACGTTTTGTTGTTGTTCATGTCATTATCTGGACACTCTTAGAAATAAAAGCGCTAAGTAGAAACATATAAGGTTCTTCGGGTTGTCCTCATATTAGAACCCCTTTTGGCTCCAGGTAGAACCGTTTCGGAGGGTTTTAAAATCCTTTATTCAGGAAAGGGGTTTTAAAGGGTTCTCTGGATCAAAATGGTTCTTACTGGAACCATTAGAGTTACCAAGAACCCTTGAAAAACCCTTTTCTGAATAAAGGATTTCAAAAGGGTTCTTGGTTCTTTCCAGGTAGAACCTCAGTCCTTGTAGAAGGACCCTTTTGGAAACCTTATTTCTAACAGTGTACTTCTGGACTACAGTTTTTAAAAAAAAAATTTTTTAAGCTTAGTCCTAATCACTTCCTGAGTGCACCATGAGAATGTCACCGGGCGGCATGAAATTTAAACTCCAGAGAGAGTTTACCGAAAGCGGTTTTGAATGTAACGGACATTTTGCGAAAAAAGAGTAAAGCCCAACTGAGATCAGTTTAAGTCCAAGAAGTCCCCTCACGTCGTTCCTGCAGCGACAGATTATCCAGAGAAAGTGATACATAGCAGATTAAGTGCACTTTCCACCAAATGCTGACATTGTAATATAAAATATAATCTAGATCGACTTGACGAGTGTTTGATATTTAACTGATTTGACGCGTCACTTCAAGGATAAAGACTACACATTTCTCAGGAATAAAGACAAAAAAAAGAAACAGGAGAAGGCAAAGCAGTGAACTGGAATGCACGGCATTCATCTTTAACAATACGATATTCCTCCACCAGGGGGCAGCAGTGTTCATGTATATGCTCGGCAAACTATATCTGCATGATGTGCCATTCCATAAAAACAACAGGGGAGTATACTACATCGTTTCCGTTTGTCCCACGATAAATTATTTTTCCAAAAAAATAGATAGATAGTGATTATGTTGATAAGTTAAAGAGCAGCTCGTGGTGGAAAATGCACCGTTTGACTTTAGCGAGTCGGACTTGGTTCAGCTGTCGTTCGACACGGGGCGCAGAGGACGACTCGCGGCAGAGCAGACATTTAAATAGGGAAACAAACATTTCAATGGCCACACACACACACACACACTCACACTCAGATAAAACAAAAACAGAGCACGCTGGTTGAGTGGTGGGAGTGCAGCTGTGTCGGCGAGGGGGTTTCAAGGCATGTACAAGGACTGCAGGCGACTGCAGCTCCCTCACAGAAACCACTCTGACGTTGTCAGGAGGCTGCGGGACACTGCGTGTGTTCTAACAGGGAGCTGGAGCTGGATGGAGATTGATGCTGTGTTTGTGAGCTGGGGGTAGGAAGGTGTGGGGGGGGGGGGGGGGGGTGATGACTGGGTGGACAGACAGACAGAGAGAGAGAGAGGGAGAGAAAGAAAGTGAGAGCTCTCCAGGCCAATCAGATCTGCTCTTTGAAGCTTTCTTGCGCGGCCCTGGAGGCGGCATTGGCCGCGGCCATCTGGACCGTCTTGTTGGTCATGACGCCCGTGGCAAACTCCTGCTGGGCCTTCTCGAAGCTGGCGTCGGTGGTTCTGTACATCGCATGGACCTGGTGAGGATGACAGAAGAGGACACATAAGATGGAGAGAGGCAGTCGGTGACAGCTACTGGAATTACGACCCCCAACCCCCTCCATTTCCAAACAATTTAATTGACAAATAACACCTTTTATTTTATTTGGAGAAAGTATTTGTGAAACATAAATTAAAGGTCCCATATTATACCCAATTTCTCCAGGTTAACCTAGTTCCCTGGTGTCCTAATGAACATGTCTGTGACATTCTTTGGTCAAAATACCATAAGGATGAAGCACCACAGCAGTTCAATCACTCTGCCAAAACAGCCCTGTTCAGAACGCTCTGTTTAGTAGTATCTCTTTAGGTCCACCTTAAAAAAAAGTTAAATGAAGCTTAAGGGACAGGAAATGACATCAGCCACAGAGGCTACTGGGAGCTAACAGCAGTTAGCATTTGGAAAAGTGATCTTTTGCAGGCTCTAGCAGGCACATTGCCGTCATATATAACATGTATCCACTGGACAGATAAATCCTCTGAGGCTGGAAGTTCGTGTAGAACTCTGTGCTGCACTGTGGAGCCAAGAATAGGACTTTTTCGCTGACTTTTTCTTTTTATCGCTCTTTTTGATCGTTTACAAATTAAAGATACTAAAAATTGCTGTCCAAATGGTGTTTTTTCCAGATGTCAATTTTTACCCAAATAGAAAGAACATTCTTTCACTGTCTTTCAGTATATCCCAGATTTATTCAGGGAGCTGTCACATCATTCTCTTCTTCTTTGATAGCAAAGCATCCTATGTCAAGACTGGTACCGCCACCCGATGGTGAAGTGAGATACTACAGGACTCTGATGCGTGAGAATACCAGGGTCCGCGATGTACGATGCGCACTTCGGCAGTGCCTTTAACCTTTACACTGAGATTTCTTCTCACTCCCTGAATATTTTCACGGTATTATCTATTAAATTACTATTGTGGTGAAAGACATAAATACTTTGTAATCTTTTAATTGTGTCTCAACTTTTACAGAAACCGGGTTTGTCATCCTCGAGGCTTGCTGTGCGTCTACCGTACCTTTTTAAACATGATGAGCGACATGACGGCCAGCGAGGTGAAGAGAGCAGCGATGAGGATCATTATAATGCCCACTGGGATGCTCTTGTTCAGGCAAGTCAAAGCTGAGATCCAACCACTGGAAACAAGAAAGTCAGTGAATCTCGTGAAGCAGTCATACATTACACTACGGATCATATACAACTGATATCCACAGAGTCACTGAGCTAGTTTTGTACTAACTGTTCTACTGCTCCAAATAATGACTAGGCCGAGCACCAAATGTGTGATTAATTCACCAATGAAACTAGTCCCCAATACCTGCGTCTTTTTCCTGTTCCTGTTTGATTTACATTTACTCAAAACCACAGTCCCAATAATAATTTCTGCCTCTACTGCATGTTAACATGTGCTTTCTTTGTGTCTCCATGCACTGTTGTCTCACCTGGCGCCCCAGCCAGAGATGCCGATACACTGGAGCACATAGACGCCAAACTGACAGATGTACACGAAGAAGAAAAGGAAAAACCGGAATGAGCTGTCACTCCTGCAAAAAGGGGTGAAACCAAAGAGATGCGATGAAGAACACGGCACAGCGGTTACTACGCACATCCAAGGTAAACACGTTTGTATTCACATTTACTGCCGTATGTCATCAGAGATTAAAGAAGGATTAAATTCCGGTTTCACTGATAACAATGGAACATGCACATTTTCATTTACAGGCAATAACATATTGTCATATTTGTTTTATGATTAATGCAATACTGTTTATTTTAACTTAAGTCTATTAAAGTAATAGTAGTACAGAAGATGAGTGAGTGAGTATGGATGCAGCCCGAGAGTACCTGGAGAAAGGTTTTTTTTTTGTTTTTTTTTTATTTGTGTCGTTTACCTGAAGGCTGTGTAAAGCGGTCTGTACCAACAGACGAAAGAGCAGGGCGTGAAGAGCAGGAACCAGAGGATGGACAAGCCGAAGTCGATGCCGCGCGTTGCGTCGACACAGAACCAGGCCAGGCAGCCGATCATGTTAATAAGCAGCGTTCCGGTATGAACTGAGGAATAAGGAAATAGAAATGGATGAGTGTGGGGTTTTAATGAAAGCGGGACAGGCATTGACATGGCATTCCTCGGTATGTCAGGATTGGAAATAGAAGGCTCGGGGGAGGAGGCCGTACAGGATCTGAGAGCACAACTCACACACGCAGACACTTAATAATTAATTGTTAACTCCATTTGTTCCAGGGGAACCTAAACAGCCACAGTGTGGATACAGACGCACCTGTACAGACTCTGTGGATTTTCTATCGCGGTGTGAAATACGACATAACGCTGCTGACTGACATACCACAGCGTGTGTGAGTGGGGGTGGGGTTTTTTTTTTTGAAAAGTCCCAGCTTGTATGAGAGTTTCCTTGAAATTCCTCAAAGCACAAAAAGGAGAGAGTAAGAATCATTTATTTTCGGGCTATTTCCTGCTCACTGATCTTTAAGCAATCATCTGACCCGGTCGCTTTTTATCAAACCACATGATTGCCTCACATGTCCTTGTCATGTGGCTGCCGGATTCCACAGGAAACCAGTCACTCCCTTAATCTCAGATGCAAATTGTAATTTGAAACGTCATCAGGGGCTGAGCACTTCCGACAACATACACGGAGGAAAAGAAAAGTTAGCAACTGTCACTGATATACTAATACACACTTTATCTGTGGTCTACTCCACCTAGCAACATGTGAAAACACAACTGAGTCTAAAGTCAAGTCAGTGAGGCTGTAGCTAGGGCAGCTTAGAGCAAAATATTAATGTCACGCTTGTTATATATCTAAAGCTCAGTGTTTTTTTTTGTGGACTGAACCAAATTCCACCTTTCTTGATTGCATAAGAAAAAAAAAATGTGATGCGCAAAGTAGGAACATCTGTATATACAGTGACACGGCATTCAGTCAGGATTATCACGTCATGGGCCGACCCACAACAGCAGTGTGTTCAGTCTATTCAGAGCGTGGCAGCAGCAACTCAGCTGTCCCATCATGCAGACTCCTCAAAATGCAGCGAACACATTTTTTTGTGCCAGAGAATCCAACAGGTGCTTCCTTCACAGCCCTAACTAACCTATCCCAGAATTCCCTGCATGCCAGTGACAAATATTTTGAAAGAAGCTAATGGTGGTGGCCAACGAAAACAAACACTTTTAAATATAACTACCAGGCTTACAGTCAGCGAGATAGATAGATAGATAGATAGATAGATAGATAGATAGATAGATAGATAGATAGATAGATAGATAGATAGATAGATAGATAGATAGATAGATAGATAGATAGATAGATAGATAGATAGATAGATAGATAGATAGTCTACTTATGTGGGCACTAACGCACAGGAAATGCAAACAATGACTCACACATCCAGAGGTAGTACATGATCTTGACAGTTTTCTGAAACTCGACAGGAATATCCACGGTGATGTCATGGTAGAAACAGGGACCCACGGGTAGCTTCTCTGGAAGTGGAGGCCAGTTGTTTTTCCTGCCTGAAACAGGAGAACGAAAGTCAAGCTAGAGACTGATTCAAAGATATAAAGGAAATATAAGTTCATGTTGTTGTTGTTGTTCTGAATTTACTGATAACCTTTATGGACCCAGGGTTTAAAAATAGTATATTTTTGGCTTATGCACTTAAGCATGATTTTACAGTAACCACGTACATTATGGGAAATGCACTGACTGATTTCGTGCCTGGCTTCCTGTGTGCATGCTAACCCAGTTATTAGTTAATATGATACACAGATGTTCACTGAGATATACCGCAGAAGATATGCTATTTATTCATTTATTTACCGTGGCTAACATAGGTCAAAGTAGAAAACTTAAGCTGTCTTCTCTGTATATGATCTATGGGAATATAAAGGATGACTTTGCTCTTTTGGGAAACCTGTTTATCAGTGCCTGTGAGATCGATAACGGTGTCAACGTTAACGCACGGCACGTTTCCATGACGAAAAGAAAAGACTTGCATGACGTCATGTTTACATGACTCTGGGTTGTTAAAATGAGTCTCTAAAGTAATGCCAAACTTTAAAAACAGAGGCACACATACGCAGTACACAGGTTTGCTAGTTATTTGTAGCGCTGCTCTTTTTGTTTAATAAACAGACCGCTTCAGTTCGACTGTAGGAGCGCAAACGGCGCTAAACGAGCTAATGCAGCTAACAGAGCTAACTGGCAAATGCCTGGACTCCGGTAAACGTGACGTCACATGCGGCTTTTTCTGGTCAGTCGTCATGGAAACGCTCCATACGTTAACCTAGTGCCCAGCACTAGATAAAACCAAACTAAAATCAAGCTGGGTTTTTCTTTGTTCCTGCATGGGTTTAGGAGCAGCACATGTTTGTGATGTGTCACTCTGATCTGCAGCTGTACTCATAGACCAGTGTCTGATGCTGACCTCCTGAAGCACTGAGCGACTGCATTTCTCTCTCCCGGCGGTCCAGCTCTGCAGCCTTCCTTTCCAGCTCCTCCTGTCGCTTTAAGAGCTCGGCAGCTGCTCGCGGCTGCTCCTACAAACACAAATAAATTTGATGACACACTGGTAAGAAGGAGAGGAGGCCTCCTTAGTTTTTTTTTGTTAAGCTCAGTAGAAATGTTCCGTTTTTCTCTTTCGGCATAAATCAAATTCTCTGGAGGGGCAGCACCAGTAGGAGGTGAGACATCACAGCAACATGCTCCCAGGAGTCTGCTTACAAATGAGATGCAGCATCACAAGTTATTTCCTCTGTCAGTGTGGAGCTAGAAAAGCCCCAGTCATAGATACAAATCCAGACGCTTCCCTGCTGAGCGGCCCTTCTGTCCACGAACAAGGCATGAAAGCAGCTGCCTCCAGTACATCTAAACCTCTGCGGGTGATGTTAGAAAGGTCCGTTGAGATCCTTACACGATGTGGCTGCTATCAACCCTGCTATTTCTCAGTGGACAAATGAAGCTGCTGTGAGGTCCAGCTGTGGTCGGTCATACCTGTGGCTGAGGCTGCGAGTAGGCAGGAGGCTCCTCTGTGGGATTCATGATGGCTGGTTGTGTGTTGATGGCGGGTGCAGCGGTCTTGGGCGCCGTCCCCGCAGGCTTCTATGGGAGGGTAACGCATGCACAAACACATTTTAGTCTCGCGGTGCTTACTGCCGTGATTCTGTAGAAAGTCACACATTCAACAAGGAAACTGGTTAAAATGTCCGAGATGCAAAAATGGTGGGCGACCCCTGAATATACAGACTATTTGAAAAGTAATGATCGGGGTTGAGTTAAAGTAAGTGGGGGAAAAAGTACACACACTACTAGGGATGTGAATCTTTGGGTGGCTCACGATTGGATTCTGATTCTTAGGGTCACGATTCGATTCAAAATCGATTCTCGATTCAACTGATTCGATTCATATGATTCTCGATTTAAAAATGTCTACAATGCATAGTGTGTTAAGGCAAATTATGGCATCAAAACATTACAGTTTGTATACGATAATGTGATAATGTGATCACACAAAGGCAAACTTAAGGCAAAAGTTAACATTTATTCATTCAAAACAAATAAAAACTTACTTACTGTACAAAAAATAACTTAAATTAACTTAAAATAAATAAAAGCTTAGGCTTGCTGCCTTTTTCTCCCAGAAGTTACAAGAATAAACTGTACACAAATAACACACAACTGGTGTTTTGTGTGGATTTTCAAAATGGAAACAAGTGAATAAGGCTGCAATGATTACCACTCTATTAGCAGTTCATTGACTAATCCATGATTAGCTGAGTAATCAACAACTTTTATGTAAATACGTTCTGCTTTTTTTTGCTCCTCTTCCGAAGATTGAGCTTCGGGAAACCCATTTTTTTTGCACATTATGGACAAAACAACTAATTAATGAGTCTTAAAACATATTAAAGGTGCATTATGTAATAAATCTAAATCAACTGGCCATAAAATCCTCCTAATATGTCACAGAGACTCAGGAATAATGTTCATATAACAAACTGAACTCACCAACAACACCAACAGTACAGCCAAAATATTTGCATTAAAAAAAATATTTTGCAGACTGCAAATCATGTTTATGTTTTGAAATCATGTTTCGGCATGTGGCGCCACCTACCGCCGTCTACCAATCATTGCAGTCCGTAGAGTCTTAGCTGCCGAGCAACCACGGGTTGCCAGTTACGTCAGAAAACGAAGCCTAAAAGACCTCGGTATTTTGAATTTGAATGTAGTAAATGTTTTTGGACACATTTTATATATGGCACCTTTATCAAAGGTCTGGACTGAGTGACCACCCATGTTAATATCTATGTGTTAAAGAATAACAATTCCTAATTTAGGTCTTCAGTCTGTTGACCGTTGTATTCCCATTGCTACCTACTGCATCATGTGAAAATCACAAATACCCAGGGTCACGAAATGAAATCCTCTGAATCCTGTGACTTTTTGACAAATGAGCACATGGGATAATCTGTAAAAGCACTCACTGGTTTGGCATCTGTGAAAGGATTGTACTCCTCCAGCCCAGGAGGAGCCGTCGGTCTCACTTGGGTCACTGACGGATCCTTCGAAAAAAAGGCGCAAAAGAAAAAGATGTTAGTGGAAAAAAAAGGGACGTAGAAAGGCTGAATAAAAAAATCTGGTACAAGAATGCCACGCTCTTGATAGGTCTATTGTTGTGTGTTCACCGAGGACAAAAGTAGAAGTCTCTACGGTATGAAAGGGAAAAAAAAAGTCTCATGTAAGTGTGAAAACCCCCCATTATTGTACCGGATCAAAGCCAGAACAGCCGTCTTTATTTGAAACGCAACAGGCCTATAATTCAATACTGACAAAAGACGGGATGATTCCAATAATTTTCACAGGAAGACGTCTATAAATAGCCATGTCCGCCAGTTTTCAGCGGGCGAGGCGAACGTTTCTCGCTGCCGAAGACAGAGATGAAACGGAACACTGTTTGCTGTGCTGTGCAGAAAAATCCGCTAAAGCCCTTTGCCAATCCTTTTACCCACATTCCTGTTTCGCAGGGCAAGCATATTTGAACACGACCATTTGCACATTTAGGGCTTCGAATGACAGTTTTATGTTATCAGCCGGCAAACAAACCTGAAATAAATGATTGGGCCTCAACATTCTTTACTGATGAGCAGATTTAAGACGTATTTACTTCGACATTATACTTGTTCTGTGCTACACTCTTATATAAAATAAAAGTGCTCAGTAGAACCATATAAGGTTCTTCGGGTTGTCCTCACAGGAGAACCCTTTTGGGGGGTTCCACCAAGAAATCTTTTAAAACCCTTTATTCAGGAAAGGGGTTTTAAAGGGTTCTCTGGATCAAAATGGTTCTTACTGGAACCATTAGTGTTACCAAGAACTCTTAAAAACACCTTTCAGAAACAAATGGTTCCAGGTAGAACCTCAGCCCTTGTAGAAGGACCCTTTTGGAACCCTTATTTCTAAGAGTGTACATAGGTAGGTATTGTTACTTTTCAGGTTAAGATTTCCATATAAAATATAAAATAGAGTCATGAAATATGATGTTTAATGGCACACATAAAACCGACTCCCTTCTTCCCTGTTGATACATCATCAAACGTGATTGGTGCTTAATGATCTGGGTAAAATAAATACCTAATTGTGATGTATCTGAAATACAAGTTGCAGGTGAATATTTAAATGGAGCATGGCCACACGAGATGAGCATTAAAATAGGAATCACGACTAATGCGAGGATAAGAGCTAAAACGTAATACGAACTGGCACAGAATATGGAACAATTAAAAAAACAAATGAAGTCGCAGCCTATGGAATTTGCTAATTGTATTGCTTCAAACTGAGATTTAAGTGCTCAGCTCAACATCTTACGGTAATAAAAAAACAATTATAAACATTTTTGCATGCATACTTTTGCTACTTCAAGTAATACTTTGCTTACGATATATTCACAGTACTTGTAACCAAGTATTTTATACTTCTGTACTTTTACTTAAATAAAAGATCAGTAAGAAACAGATCTGCACTGTTGAGACCTCATCTATATTCTACTTAAAAGGGACTACTTATAAAGTTTGAATACAACTACTGTTTGTTTACTTCTAGAGTTTGAAATGCCAAGTTTTAAAAAGAAAAGTAGTGCAATTTGCATATAAAAGCGGTGGCTTCGTTTTTCCACACACGTCGCTTTATAAATGAGCTTACCATCAGCTGTCGTCAGTCAGGCTCTAGTTTCATTCAAAAATGCAGATTAGCATTTAACATCCACCCTCATCCCCGTCCCGGTGCGAGCTCAGCCACTGATTCTCTGACTCTTTTACATTTCCAGGAGCACGTCTTCTGCTCACACACACTCACTAACACATACACTCACTGCAACTTGTCACCAGACCGGGGTCATCAATATTTCAGGTTGGTATTTAAAGTTTAATGCTTTGCCCTGTACTGTGTAGCCACAAAAAAAACAAAACAAATTCACCAAGTGTACGAGTTGCTACTTCAGAAATTAAGTATAGTTCGTCATCTCGACCCATGATGACCCACCTGTGTGACATGTCTGCCAGTGTGAAAACAGATGGATTTCCTATCACAAAACAACACACGACGTCCACTGTGATCTTGATAATACAGACGTCAACACTATCAGCTGCAATATGTAACACGGGAAGATTTCGGGAGCTCCAGAAACGATCACAATGGAACTTTTTCATTACATGTGGAGCCTCGTTTCTTTATTTAATTAGCCCACATCCAGTAAAAAAAAATGGGCCAAAAAACAAGTGCGAACCATTCCTCGAGACACACGTGATGGCACCATATGATTTCATGAACTATTGAAGATAGCTCAGAGTGGCGAAGAAAGCTCCATCTCTCCTCAGGGCAAAACAAAGAAAAAGAAAAGTGTGGGCCAACAAATGACAGAGAAGTCGCAGAAAGAACAGCAGGGTTTTTTTGTTTTTTTTTAAAAGTCATGTCAGTGTGTTAATGAGGAGCCGGTGAATTATTCACATTTGTACCCTCAAACATGTGCCACAAGCGTCTTTCGCCGCCACACACTGTCAGAGAAAAATGGGAGGATGGTGCCCAACACCGATATCACAACCTCGATATCCACACCACTACTGATATTAGTAGTATTCTGAAGAGTCATGATAATTGAATTTTTGGTTTCATACTTTCTTTTTCCTATAGCCGGTCCAGTGACTTTGACCAGTATCCTACTGATACTGATACTGTGGATTAGATTAGCTCATCCTGAGATTTTAATCTAACGTTGTAAAAACATTAAAGCATCTTACTGTATATATCAAGGCCAATCTTTATCCTAAAAAAGAGCAATAATAATAAGAACTATGCCTGTACAACGCTAGAAATGAGCTATTAGCTAACAGTATGCAAAAGTAGTTTCAGCTGAGAGAAAACAGTATAACCTGAGAGTTGCAGGTTTATTTAACAACCAATTATGCAAAAAACAAAACAAAAAAAACACTAAATAACACTGCGTCACAGACACAGGAGTCAAACTACGGAAGAATCTCAATAATGAACTTTATTTATTTATTATATAGAGTTATGATGACTAATTACCGATTAACATTTGCACAATAAATGTCAACGAATCTACATAATCACACATTCAAGACATTCAAATTGCTTGTTTGGTCTAACCAGCAGTGACTAATGTGTAATAATAATATAATAAAAAAAGAAATAATAATAAGAGGACAATAAAGAATAACAGACTGGGTACTGTAGGTTTTCTAATGGCAGAAAATGGCACTAAGCTCCCATTAAACCCCATAGAGGAAGAAAATACTTAAAACAAGACACTGGTCGCATATAAGCAGTTTTATCGAAGAGAAATCGCCGCAGATTATTTTGTTTTCTTGGCTTAAATCAAATTAACTGTTATTCAGAAGATGTGATGAGCTGGGGGGAGTGTGGGTGTGTTAGTGAGCGGGACGGGCTGACTGAGGGATGCAGTAGTCACTCCTTGCTGACGGGGCTGTAGGGCACATGATCGAATGCATGCTTTCACCATGACAAGATACTTTGGAGTGAAAACTAAATATAGCCGGAGGCCTGACGAAACCCAACGCATGAAAAAAGCGGTGAGAAAATGTACCACCACAACCACACACAACCATGCCCTCAGTGACCCATTTGTGTTTGAGGGACAAGGTTTTTTTTTTTACATAGAGAGGGATTCAAAAGTATATGTTTGCGTAGACTTCAAAACAAATGCATGGTTCCTTTATAAAGTGTCTGAAGGAAATGATCTGGTGGGTGAAAAAGTCGAGGAAGAGGTGTTTACATCTTTGCCTCCTGTATTATAACCAGTATTGTACTGGCGTAAACAAAAGTAAAGGTTCAAACAAGCTTGACCTTTGTGAAATGCAGCCAGGATTAGGAGGTACTGCTTGTACTTGTACTTGTAATCTAACTCTTTCTGATCTATAACATTATATTATAGTAAAGGCTTGTGAAAATAAATAAAAATCCCCCCCCCCCAAAAAACATAGTAGCATAGAGTAAATAATAACAACCGCATTGGTTTCTGATCAGAGTGGCACCTACAGAATTGAACACGTCTCCATGGCAACTTACTGAATATACCACTGTTTTCATGAAAACAGGTATTGTCTTATATCAGCCAGGATAACTGGAAAATCCTGGTTTAATCAGCTGTTTGCCCTCGGGATAACATGTTTGATAAAACACCCACAATTCACCTGCAGTCAGAATCAGCGATAACACACACACACGCACACAATACTGTCAGTGTATGTGGTGTCACTCTTCAGTGAGCCAAAGTGCACCAATGTAGACTAAAGTGTCAGTCTTAGTGAAGCCTACCAACAAGTGGGTTATGGTTTTAGCCCGGAAATAGCGTTATATCCGCAGTTTAGTACATGTAGCCCACTGACAGTCGCTTGGCTAACTACGTCGTAATTACTGTGAAACAATCCACAGTAGCTAACGCTAACGTAGCTATAGCTACGTCAGCTAGCTTACGTTACCTGAAACGGGTTGCTGAAGTCCGGGTCCGCGAAGGGGTTGCTGTCGAAATCCGACATTCTCCTTCTTACGAGTACCTCTTCCTGTATATTGTGTATATCAAAGCTCTTTCAAGCCGGAATCCAGGTCGGCTGCTGCCACCACAGAAACACCCCCACACACAGACTCTCACCGTGAGGCGGACACACGCAAAGGGGAGATGACACGGTCGGAGGTGAAGTCAAGTGTGGACAGTTTCTGGAGACTCTACGGTACGTAGTGCGGGATTGGTCACCAGCAGCAGAGCCCACGTGACACAACCAGGCGGAAGTAAAGCCAGATGACGTTCGAGTTTTCATATCAAACGGTAAAAGCACTAAAATAATGATAATAATAATAATAATAACAATAATAATAATATATATATATATATTATGGAAGCCCATTTCCGCCAGTGTAAAAAAAAAGGATCCCACTATCTCAAAATAATAAGATAGTATCTCGAAATAATGAGATACTATCTTATAATAATGAGATGGTATCTCAATGTTTTGACTTAGTATCTCAAAATAATGACTTAGTATCTCAATATATTGACTTAGTATCTCAAAATAATCCGATACTATCTTGAGATACTATCTCAATATATTGAGTTAGTAGTTTAATATATTGACTTAGTATCTCAAAATAATGACTGTAATGTAAGTATAGTTTGGTCAGGATCACTATTAACTCTCAATTTGAAAATCTATATATTGAGATACTATCTCATTATATTGATACACTAAGTCAATATATTGAGATACTATCTCATTATTTTGAGATACTATCTCGTTATATTGTGATACTAAGTCAATATATTGAGATACAATCTCATTATATTGAGATACTAAGCCACTATTTTGAGATAGTGGGATCTTCTTTTTTTACACTGGCGGAAATAGGCTTCCATAATATATTTATATTATTTAAAAAAATAAATAAATATAAATTAAAAAAATATATATATTTTTTTCCTGACGTGACATGTCAAAACGGCCCATTGTGGAATCTATAATAATTTAAACCAGTTATTTGCATTGGACTACTGTATGTATAGGAAATATAATAACATGTTTACTAAGTAAAACAATAAATGTAACCCAGTCTAAAATTAATAGTAAGAGTAGATTACGCAATTTTCTGTTCACTTTCTCTGACAAGAGCGGTAATAACGTTGTTACTCCGGCAACAACGCAGGTCGGAGGTTTATTTTTTCAACCATAGAACTACAAAATCTAGACGAGCATTCCCTACAGCAGCCGCTGAACTCTGTGTTCTAGTTTTTACAGCTCTATGTAGTTGTGCGTGGCTGATGCCCTGTCATGTGACATCATCTGGTCCAACACTTCCGCTACTGCGTGTAAAAAGAAAAGTTCAGTGAAACCCGAGAAGTTTCTCTCTGCGGGAACCTTTAAAGCTACGAATACATTCTCGCGTTTATGAACACCGTGTAGCTCAGACGCGGACACGCTATTATTTCTCGAGAATGTCGACGGGGCCTTTGTACAACGACCAGGGAGGAGCGGAGACTGCGGTGGAAGCGGGGCAGGAGAGCACCCCGACCTCCTCCGGCGCCGGAGCTGCCTTCGGACTCTTCAGCACCGACTTCAAAAAGTAAGACAGGTCTATGTGTCTTCTGTCCACAGGTTTGCACACTTCACCCGCGCCAAACGTACACTGTTTCGGGGCAACTTTGTGAGGCTAAATCTCAGTGTGGCTCACTTTTCCAAACGAGGCCAGAGAAAGTCAACTGCCCCGCAGCATCAACAAACCAGGCAGCGATGGCGAATGTCTGTTAGCCGCTTGCTGTATGGTACGGTCGAATAACTAGCATAGTCATCAGAAATGACCATGTCTACCACAAACCGCTGTGTTGTTATAGCTAATCTCGGATTATCAATGCTCCCTCGTCGAAAATAAACCTATTACTACTCTCAAAGGAGACTACAACATTTATTTATTTACTATACACTTTTATTATTCTTGGCCCTTTGCTGACCCTATATGTAATTGACATGACTGAGCCCATGATCTCCAAATACTGAGGAATACTGTGGAGTTATAAAATAAATAGTTTGCAAATATTTTGACAGATATTGCAATTTAATCATGCAGATTTGACATTTTCCTTGCAGCCTAAGAACAATAATACCATATGATTTTCATCTGGACTTTAATGTGTGTTGTATTCTGCTGAACTTCACCAAAATGCTCTTTTGACACTTTCATTTATTCACCTTTTACTGCTTTATTCTCCACATGAGGGTCATGTGCCCTGCACACGTTGTCCTTCACAGGGCAACATAAAGACAAACAATCATCCACTTTCAAACTCACATGGGATTGGCAATGATATCTTAACCCTCATGTGGAGGATAAAGCAGTAGGAGATGAATGAATATTCAGTTTTTGCAGCCTACGGTGGCTTTGATGGCTCAAAACAAATGCAATAGCCCCAGCATGACTGCATTTTGTTGTGTGGAGCTGTCAGGGCCACCGTAGCAGCCCTAGCATACAGTACTCCGATAGATAATGAAGATTATCTAATGAAGTTAAAAAAACTATATATATATATATATATATATATTTGTTCATTTTTGAAACACTAAGGTTGGAGAAGGACATGAGAGCAGCCATGAGAGAACGCAAGAACATTTGAATTTGAAATTAGTACTGCCAGTGGCTGATACATGATGCAGATTTTTTCATTAGTTTAGAAACTAATAAAAAATTACTTATTTCATTTTTTTTTTTCTTAAAATACAGTCTCTACAGTTAGTAAGAATTGGCATAATTGACCCTATTAATTGTTTTGTATGATGGTAAATGTAGCATATTTGGGTTGTATTTGAACATTTCTGTTATTTTATACTCAAAAAGTGGTATATAAAAATGGTATTATAGCCTTGAGTCCATAGAAAGTTGTTGCACGTAATGAAATTCAGGAATATCACTTGCACATGTCTAATTTTCTTTATTTGCTCAAGTTAGTTGTGGTATTTTCCCTCTGGCCTGTGGTTCAGGAGGAGAACAGTTTGTGCAAAATGTGTGGAGTTTTCAGTTGAATGATAGTAAACTCAATTTGAAAAAAGGAAGACCTTTTAAAAGAAACTCATTCTTTTTGATGATACAAATCCTATAAAACGAGTAAATTCCACCCATTCCACATGGAAATTGTACAGCCGTTGTTTTTCCTCAGAAAACCAGAATCTGAAATAACATTTTAGCTTCAGGATGTGTGCTCACCACATTACTTTGTGGGATTAATGAGTAGACTTGTGTCCCATTAGGACCAGAAATGCTCATTGATCCATGTGGTTAACCGTTAGTTTATTATCATGGATGTTGAAAGCTCAGCCTGCAGGTGCACTGGACTCACCGCAGCATGCTTCACTGCAATGTACTCCTATATAGAGTAGCCATGGTTTTTCCCTATAAATTCCCTGTGTTTGTATATTTAGGTGTGCTGCTTTAATTTGTGTGAATTTTAAAACAAGTTCTGGTGAGCTTACCTTTAAACACTGTTTCCCTTTAAGCTTTACGACACAAGAGCCCAAACTTCAGTTAAAGCTACTTCTGTTTTATTACATGACACAAACCGTGTTTGCATAGTCGGCAAATTATTACTTGTGCAGATTCTGGCCTTTTCTTAGGGATTATCCAAAGCAGATAGCGGCTTTGAAATGCATTCTCTTGTTAGCCAAGCTTTAATATCATACTGCCCATGTTTGAAGATGGGGGAAAAAAAACTTCACTTACATATTCAGAGTTTGAGCCTATTAGAATTTGTCCAATTTCTGATTGATCAATCAATCAATCAAGGAAATAATCAACAGATTAAATGATAAAGAACATAATCCTTAGTTGCAACTAGTCGTTAGTTTCCAATATGAAGCTTCATGAATGTCCAAGGCTTCTGTCAGCATGGCGTGCTCATGTGTTTGTGAGGACACTAGAGGGCAGTCAATCATCAGTCTGAACGTCCTTTTGCGTTTTGTAATCTCTTGTAAAATCAGTGACCTGTATGTTGGCTCAGCTGGCTTGGTTTAACGTTGTCTTTGTGTGTTCGGGTCTACACACCACACCACATCCTCAGAGGTAACCCTTGAGTGTAGTGAGTTGGTCGGTCAGTTTTTAAACACTGATTGTAACGGGAAATACATACATTTTTTTTGTGGCTTCTCAGAACAAAACCTTTTGTTGCTGTGAAATTTAAGATGTTAATAACCTTCTTTTGCCCGTGCTAGGAGAAAGAAACCCTAAGCTGCCTCACATGACCATTTACCCAATATGGCAGTGCTCTGTCTTTTTTTTTTTTTACCTCCAGGCCAAGCTGGTAGACCACATAGAGAATACAAGGAGCATGAATGATGCTTCTGTCTCACACAATATCCCTGCCTGTGTCTCTACATGTGACATGACACTACAAGTATCTCACATTCGTCAGCATTTATACTACTCACAAAAAGTTAGGGATGTTTGGATTTGGATTACATTTCAGGATGTGCATAAAATGCACTATAACCTTTACAGGTGAACTTAAGTGAACCTTCTCTAAACTTTTTCAGTACTTATTGAATAACATGCTGTTCTCTTACAGGGTGATAAAACTGCAAAAATCACAACAACTGATTGATGTAGTGGTTCAATTTTTATTGAGCCACTAAAAGTTCTGGGTCAATGACAATTTGCTATTCAAACAATCCTCTTCATCATGATGTTCACATTTTGACATCATGAGACCAAGACAACACTTGATCTAGGTATTGAGACATTGAACTTCAAACTTATCGCTCATTTATCGTTATCGAGGTGAGCTGCTCAATAGATCGTGATATTGATTTGAGGCCATATCACCCAGCCCTAGTAGAATATCACTGTAGCATGAACTTTTCATCGGGATATTCTTGGCAAATATCCCTATGATGATCATCATAATGTTCAAATCATGAGACCAAGACAACACTTTAAAATTGATCAAGTTATTTAGGCATTGAGATGTTAGCTCTTGTTTGGTATGACATTACCGTTGCATCCTTCTTAATGACCTGCTTTCATGGTAGAATATCGCCGTTACGTGAACTTTCCATAGGCATATTCTTGCCGAATATCCCTAACTTTTTGTTATACTGGTCCTTATATTGTGTAAGGCGACTTGTTCATTAACGTTAGTTAAGTTACTGAATACGCCGCTGATGATTGTTGTAGTAATCACCGATTGTTGTTTGGATTTCGTGTGATATTGTTCGAATTCGGCTGGTCCTGGGCTGGTTTTGGTAACTCTCAAAGTAATTAAAGATTGAAGCATGAGAATCACAATAGTTCACTTATTTACCCCAACCACCATCTCTTCCCTCTGGGTCTATTTGACTGTAGTGTTTCTTGGCAATGATCTGCAAATGAATAAGCCAGTCAGGCATAACATCGTATTAATGAGAAGGGACTTGTTATCAATTTACCGACTTGTTTACTGTAAAATTAAGCTGTAAAATCCATCTATGACCTTCTGGCTTTGTTAACAAATAGCAGTCAATAACAAAATGACGGCACAGTGATGGGATGTCAAGTAACTGTTGGCTGATGTAACTCGCAGCCACAAGGTGGCACTACTGTCTGCAGTTCATTCATCCTTTACACCACGCTTGACTTAAATAGCTGAGTATGACAGCCATCTAGTGAAAGTTATTGGGTAGTTTTTATTGCAAAAAACTAAAACACACTAATACATTTCAAATCTTCCCCCAGTGTGCGGTGAAATACAGAGCTGCAGTCACCACAACTGTGTGTTTCCATTCATTGTCCTCAGTTACCCACAAGAGTAGATGGATGCACATGTGGCCTGTTTATGACCGATATTAATAAGAAAACTGCCATAGGTAAATGTATCTAATAATGTGAGCAGTGTTGCAGAAAAGATGAATTAAAGCTAATGATCGGCCATGTGTGATGATATTTGTGTTTAGGCATTAGCTGTGGTTAATGTGGTGTCTCTTTCCAGCAGCCATTTAATTTGTTTTCCTCGTTCAGTAATTTAGCATTAACCTTAAAAAAGGACTGTGCGAGTAAAGAATGATGATTTTAAATGTCATCGCTGGAAGAAGATTTCTCATCTTAAAGCAACAAGATGCTACTTTATTCCTGGAGGATGCTCCGTCTCTGTAGCAAACATGCCACGATGAAAGCAGATCTAGTGTTTCCAATGACATTTTAATGAACTAACTAGCTTTTGGGCTTGCTGAGTCCGAGTTTGGCAGTTTGAATCCCAACAATTAAGTCAATGGGCAGCCATGGATCAGTGGTAGAGTAGGTCATCTTCCAACCAGAAGGTCAGGGTTCCAAATGCTGTGGCACATATCCCCAAATTGCTCATGGTGGCCGTGCCAGCAGTGAGTAAATGGGTTTCATAGATGAGTGATAGAAAGAATGGGCATAAAGCAGGATGTTGTGGTAAATCAGTGCAACTTTAGCACCTGTTTTTTGATGTAGTATTTCTATTTGTCCTTGTTCTTACATTCTTAGAAATAAAAGTGAACCATATAATTATAATATTCGGCTTGTCCTCACAGGAGAACCTTTTCGGAGGGTTCCACCAAGAACCCCTTTGAAACCCTTTATTCAGGAAAGGGGTTTTAAAGGGTTCTCTGGATCAAAATGGTTCTTACAGCCCTTGTAGAAGGACCCTTTTGGAACCCTTATTTCTAAGAGTGTAGCTCGGAATATTTTACACTAACTGCAGGCGACTGACCATGAGGGAAATCATGTACCATCAACTAGGCTTTCCACTTTCATGGTTTTAGGGAAAGTATGATATTATGTCTTGTATAATGTAGAGATCTATTTTTGTCCCTAATACTACACCATGACATTAATTGTGTGATCGGCTTGTGATTCATATCAGTCATTTCCTTGGAAAGAATGGAAAGTATGGGAAGCTAATTCTGCCCCTTCTAAGTCCTGATGTACCGTTCACATGTTCAGGGTGATTTGGTGACATTCAACCTTGTATTGTTATGTTTTAGGTGGGTCTGTCCTGTAGGCCCCGTCAGCTACACTTGGCACCGCATGTGCTCTCGGTGGTGTTGAGCTAACATGGATTACAGTGCAGTGGAAGTGATGAAAAGTAGATCTGTGTTTACCCACCATTGTAGATAAGGCCCTCCTTTTTCCCCTAGAGGGAAGTGACCACCCACACACACACACACACACACACACACACACACACACACACACAGAGGCAGAGTCGCATACACAGCCTGAGGGATAGAGGTAAATGAACATGTATATGAAGACAGGAGTAACGGGTTAATGTGACTGAACCATAGCTGAAGGCACTGTTAGTTCCACCAGGGTCATGGACTTAAAGAGAAGGAGAGACGTTCTACCCCGAGTGAGAGGGCTCTTCCTTCAACTGTGAGGATGACTTGCCATTGGTGAGCTGGCCAGGACGTCTTGTGACTCCTTTTGCCCAAGAGAAGAGGAACGGAGTAGTGAATGACAGACACAAAGAACTTTGTTTTTCCAAAGTTCCCAGCTGTGACGGTCCTGAACGCCAACAAGATTGGAAAACAACTACATATATAAATAGAGCTAAGGGAGCAGAGCATACAGCCCGAGGAAAACCTATTACCACAGCTCTGCCTTCACTCCTGAGTTGGACGGAAATACAGTCAGTTGGGTTGGAGACGTGCTGGTTGTTGGTAGTTGGAAAGCCGGGATGGATGGCGGGTACTTTTTGCGCACGGAGGCTGCGGGAGCCATGCGGACAGTGATGGTGTCTGCCGAGAACTTGCAGCTCAGTCTGAAGACTGAACCGAGTCAAGAAGAACAGGCCCTCACGCAGAGCAACAGGAGTCCAAAGGATGCAGACAAAGTCGGGTACTGTAGTAAAAATCACACACACACACCACTCGTGTAAACCTGAGGACGATGCTCAACTGTCTGTGGACGATAGTGTAGTGAAGTTTGCGATGTCTTTCAAAAGAAGACAATGGAAAAAGTGAAAACGACATCTCATTAATATCCATTGTTTAGGGTGTAGATACTTTGAAATACTTCAGTTGTTGCAGATGGGTTGTATTACATACTGTATGCGTTTAAATTTAGTAAGCCACAAAATATAATATAATAAGTGTTTGTGCATGTTTATATTGGGCTGCCCGAGCCGATACACTCCCAAATCTCCCAAGGTTGACAACTGATTAAAACAAAAATCCTGATTCCGGACGTGGCTCCATATCGCCTCCAAAAATCTAATAATTTCCAGGGCCACAACCTTCATCCCCAGAAAATTTCATTTAAAAAACACCCTTGGTGGACAGAACATTCCTGATGTGACCATGAATGTCTGCCTCACATTTCTGTCCGAGCGTTACGTCTTGCAGTGTCACTTCTCGAACAAAAAACCCCGCTGTGAAGCCTCACAATGACACCGTGTGAATGTGACAGCATTAGCAACACCCGTGGAATGAGCATTGTCACCGTCACATGAGAGCGTAGCAAATTCGGGCAGAAACTTGCCGTTTGCGTCGAGCGTCAATGTGCCGTTGACTCCTATGGCGCCATAGGGGCCACGGTGTGACCCTGTAATCTGTGAAGCTTACACAGATGTGGCAGACACGCAGCTTTCACACTACCTTTGGTCGAGCTCGAACTTCTAAAACTGATTAGTCAAGTCACCTCTGCAGACGAGGGTCATGTTCTCTGACCATAACAAGACCAATGATTTTTGTTGTTGTTGTGTGTCCTCAGGAATGAAGACCTTAAAGAGATGTTGGAGAGCAGCAAGGAGTCGCTCAAACTGGAGGCCATGAAGAGGATTGTTGGGGTGAGTGTGTCATATAGGGTGACACACACACACACATTAGTACCAGTGCATAAGATGGTTCATAACTGCTTGGTGTATTTACAGCTCATCGCCAAAGGGAAAAATGCATCGGAGCTGTTTCCTGCTGTTGTGAAGAACGTCGCGAACAAGAACATAGAGGTATGACATTTATTACAATCGCTCACTCACAATATCCCATGACAGAACATCAATTTTTTTTTGTTTTTTTTTTAAATCACCACCACTGACCATTATGATTCACTGAGATATTGTGCAACCGAGCACATGAGTTGTCTGTATGATGTCAAAAAGACGGAAATTCTTCCTACACAACAGAAGTGGGCTCATGTTAAAATGCCATTCATTTTTCTGTGGAAAAATAAGCTTACTTCTCACTTAGATTTATAACATGAGTTAACATTTTCCTGTGGAGTTAATGGTCTCAATCGCTAGTTTCATGTCTTCTCCGATTGAACATGTCAGTTTTTTTTAAATGATGTTCGCATTTAGAGGAAAATAAATGATAAATCGCACCACATACACCAGTGTGAGTGTCGTGCAGTAGGAGCCTGGTGGCATCCGTTTGTCAAAAATCAACATGGCGCCGGCCCAAACGCAATTCTAGAGGCTTCGAAACAAGAGTTCACGTTCTTATAGGTTGTCACTAATACAGGGCAATTTATCAATATAATATCAATATTGTGACATGGGACAAGGTATGGCCTTAGATTTGGAATATTGGCATATTGTGATAAGGTAATTTGCGATGACTTTTCCTGGTTTTAAAGGCTGTTGCATTTATAACCAAGATATTTATTATATTGAATAGATTAGTGAAATACACTAAATCCATCCATCTTCTCCATCTGTATATGTATGTGTGTATATATGTGTATATATATGTATATGTGTGCATATATGGAGAACACGAAGACAGGTAAATACTTGAAAAATCCCAAGAAATATACCAGGTATCATCTGAAATGAAAGTGTAATACAAACTCTATCATATAGAGTAGACATTTTATTTTAGAGTGTATTTACTCTGTGTTGTCACTCTCCTTTTGAGAAGCAGGAACATCTCAAAAGAAAACTTTTCACGAGCCCAGAAAAACAATCTCTGCGCAGCTTTATATCCCCACATATTTCGTAAAATATCGGGATGTAGCCTAAAAATATTATTATTCATAAGCCATATCGCCCCGCCTTAGCTAGCCTTATTTGTGAATAATTGTTGAGTTGTGGCCTGTGATTCAAATTTCCCCCCTTATCAACGTGAAAGTAGAATAACTATTTTTTTGCAAATCAGTAACCGTTGCAGCAGCGACAGCAAAAAAAAAAACCAAGATGCTGCAAGACACAATGAGCCTTTGTAAATGCAATTTCTGCTCCTCTCAATCATGTCGACCGTGAGCCAGTCTTGTCACACTAGTCAAGTGAATGACCAAAACACTAAGCAATAGCTCAAGAGGGGTTCCCATGCCCAGAGCCTGTGAATATTGATTAGCAGCAGCAGCAGAATAATCAGGTAGCATTTGGGGCAGCATGTGAGCATGGGGCCTGAAAGCGGGCGCTGTGTGCAAGGCATGCAGCCGAGGCAGCTCGTGGCAGGGTAGGGGGAGCAGGTGGGTGGATGTAATTGGCAGAAGAGAGCCCGCGCTCACGTCTCCTCTCCCCCCACCTCATAAACACCAGCTGCTGAGGTAGAGTGAGGTCTTAGGCGATGTTTTCTCCCTTTCCCGTCTCTCTAGGTTTCGTTTCCTCGCTCTTTCGCTCGCTCTCTCCTCACCTTTCGGCCCATCTCGCTAAAAATGGCCTCTTCCCTTGTTCCTGGCCTCGCCTTCACTTTTCTCCTCATCACCGTGAGCTAACATTGATCCCCCCCCCCCCCCGCTAAATAGAAAGCAGCCCAAGAGTGTAGCTACACTTTATTGACGGCGTTGACGTGATTTAATAGCGATGTCCTTCATTTTCTCCGATAATTGCCGCACTTCATTTTCGACGCCGCCGCCATCTGACGTGAATTAATATTTTATCACGCCTCTGAATATTCTTCTACTCCACATTAAGTCGCAAGTAGAGAAATTATGGGGGGAACAATTACATAAAGTAAAATTTGATTTTGTGCAAATTTCACTTGCAAAGCATTTAATCGCCCACTTAACATTTGAAAATGAAATCAGTTCAGCACTTTGTGTTCATAGGAACCAGATTCTGGAGGCCAGATTGGTGGTGTCTCCTTTTTATAGTGAGTAATGCCATTAATCCCCCTCAGTAATGACCGAAATGATGACGGAGAACTGTGGTGCACTGCTGCAGGTCAATACTCACTGTTTTAGAGAGCATGGTGCTGATTACTGAATGAAGCTATTGGTGAGCGCACCTAAACTGTAACCTTGCCCCCGACCTCAGCCTTAAATCAGCTCTCAAATTAAATTACAAAAATTCCCACCAGTAAGAGATTGATTCAAACTATCCCCCCCCTCCCCCCTCATAGTTCTTCACACTCTTTAACTCCACAGCCTTACAGACAGCTCTGTTTATTCCCCCCCCTGAATAGTTGATGCGAATCAACGGCGGAGCAACCTTTTTGGCCTCCACTTCAACTTGTCAGAGAGTGGGACAAATATTGTCTCAGGCCTTCCTGCGAGAAAAGAGTGGAAGCCCGAACAGCAGAGCAGCGGGGTGCAGATACATTCACCGCCAATTCTGAAATAACACTAGATTGAGTCTGCAGCGAGTGATATAAAGACAGGAAAACTTTCTGCATCATGGCTGATGCTTTTCTGCTTTTTTTTTGGAAAAATAACTTCAAATTTCCTCTCGAAAAACAAGCGAAAATGAGACTTCCTTTGCTGCTGATTATTGTTCCTTTTAATCTCTTTCCTTCATCTTTTACTGGGTTTGTTGTTGTTGCAGAGGAATTCAATAACAATATACTGTACATCACAATATAATGTCTTCAATATCAATATAAGGTGCAATTTATATGGCTTCATGCACTGTGTAAACACACTTTGAGACACAACACACTGTCATTTTTCAAACACAAGAAGTTTGAAGAACGACAGTGAACTGGTTCATTCTTCCCTAACTAAGAAACTTATCTTAATCTTATATTATATGACACTTTGATAATGTTTTTGGCCACGTTGCCCAGCCCGACAGGATGTTCTAACATCCTGGAAATATAAAAAAAAAAAACAACTCAAGTTTCAGAACACACATCTGGTCTTCCAGGTTGATTTCCCCGTATGCTGCATTAATTCACTCCTACAGCTGCTTCACTTGATTGCTTTGTGATTTAATTGTCCTTCGCAGCTTAAGAAACTCGTGTACGTCTACCTGGTGAGGTACGCAGAGGAGCAGCAGGACCTGGCTTTGCTGTCCATCAGCACCTTCCAGCGGGCCCTGAAGGTAACCTTTCAATTTCTTCTATTTTTACTGTAATGTTTTGACCAGATGAGTCGCCAAGAAACTTTTGAAATGGACTATTACTGATCACTTTTAGTGGCTTGTGTGTTGGGTTTGAACCTTTACTTAAATTTAAACTAGAGAATTAGGTTAATCTGTATTTTGACTGTTTTTTGAATAATGATTTTATGACTTAACTTATTATTTAACACAGGTTTAGACATTTTTGTTTTCAGATAAATAATGTGGCTAAATGCACTTGGACTTTAGTTTTTCCATCCAAAAACATTGTTTGACAAAGTTGTATTTATTTATGTATTTAAAGGTACAGTGTGTAAAATTCAGCAACATGTATTGAAGTTGCCTGTTGCAGCTGAATGTCCCTTAACTCACCCTTCTCTTCTAAGTGTGTCAGAGAACCTATGTAGCCTTCAGTTACCATCAAAATAGATATTTATATTATAGATATTTTGTTTATTCATTGTGGGCTATTGTAAAAAAAGGTCCAAAATGGCTGCCTCCGTAGAGCTTACCCTGCCCCTAAAGATTAAATAATTATTTTATTTATTTATTTATTTATCTGTTTATTTATTTATTTAATTAATTATTATTAATTTTTTTTTTATTAAATTATTATTTTATTAATTAATTAATTAATTAATTTATTTATTTATTTATTTATAATAATAATAATTGATTGTACATTCATTAAAAAAGATGATTCATTTCTGTTAAATTAAAATAATTTGACATAGTTTACACACTGGACCTACATGAATTAAGTACTCTGTCTATATTTATTCAAATTAATCAAATTTGTCTATAATTTATTATTAATAAACTGTTATATTTTGTCAGCCTCAGCATTGACCATAGAAAAACTCACATCACTCGACTTATAGAAAACCTTGTCTGACTGGTTTAATTTCTTCGTGGCAGGACCCAAACCAGTTCATCCGGGCCAGTGCTCTGAGGGTTTTGTCCAGTATCCGTGTGCCCATAATTGTTCCCATCATGATGCTGGCCATCAAGGAAGCTGCAGCTGACCTTTCCCCGTATGTCAGGAAGACCTCAGCCCATGCTATCCAGAAGCTCTATAGGTACAGTTCTCATTCAGTCCAACTACTGTCCTTTTCCCAGTGTACAAACACTAACAGGAAATCGATTTATGAAGTGTGTCTGCCTCCACTCCACCAGGGAGTGATATGCCACCTTTCAGGAATTAGGGTATTGTTGTTTTTTTAATACTATACAGTATTAGGCAGTTTCCAGTTTTGCTTGCCGCTAGTTGTTAGCATGTTGAGTGCCGTTGAAAGCACATGGATTTGGATATTTTTAGATTGGTTTCATCATGCCTCTTTGGTATTTGGAAATAAACCAATATTAATTAGATACTCCCCTCCCTGTCAATACCTGACTCATCACTTTTTTTTTTTTAAAATTGCGGCAGAATCAAATGATGTGGACACTGTCTTTCAAAAGCTAGATCTGCAGTGTAAATACAGCCTTATTCTTCTTTGTCCTGGCGTCTTCTATTATTGACATGTTTAATCTCAGGGTGGGATCAGTGACTCATGCGTATATTATTCCAGCCATCTCGAGTCAGACTCTGGTCCAACTGAAGGTGTACATGCAGTAGTAGCTCCATTTCCAATTGCATTATTTAGGTCTATTAGTCAAACTTTGAGATATTCAATTAAGACAATTAACATGCTTATATATGTTTTAAATTATTATTTTTTTCTTTCTAATATCACGTAAAAGTACCGTATTGTTATCTGATCTGGCTCTCCATCCCACTTCATTCTTGAGCAGTGAACTGAGTAGCTGTGACACCCAACGTTGAGTAATGTTGACATAAAGGGTTTTGCCTCGCTTTTGTTTTCCTTTTATCAGCGGAGTCTTACTGAAAGTGGCATACTTGATTCAATCATAAATGTCAGCAGAAAACTGGGACTGTGTCTGAGATCGCAGTGGTTTACTATGAATGTTCTACCTCTGTAGTTGTTGTGTACCATTTCACTTGACCGTCTGAACGGTGAGTGTAAAAATCATGCTCTTTAAAATATAACTTCAAAGACGAACAATTTAACACAGGATTTGAAAACCTAAGGCACTCTTGTGTTGTGGAAAAGTTAAAAAAGTCTTTAAATAAAAGATTTTGTGCCTGCAAACTGAAGTCTTCATTAGGACGACGATCCAGAATTGATGTGCAAACATGACAAAGATTAATTAGAAAAACACATCTTGTTATAAAACCAGGTTCAAGTAACAAACATCGGGGAAAAAAAAAATATTCAAAAATAATTTGTCATGTCATCGCTGGTTAATTTAATTAGTATGTTGATTATTTCCTTCATTAACCGATTCATAATTTTTTTTCTGTAACATAGTGAAAGCTGGCCACTGCTTAGAGCAGGTTTTTTTTGTGTGTGTGTGTGTGTGGGGGTGTGTGTGTGTGTGTGTTGACATACTTTTCACAGGTTTGACAAATATTGAATGACTGGTTTGTCGTGCATCTGGTTACCACACGTTTAACAACATTAAGAGGCTGTAACTAACTCTGAGACGAGGTCCATTAAAAGTGGCAATATGACCTCAGACATGTGACATCATGTGATCTGTGTGTAGAATTTAAACAAAACCTGAAAAGATGCGTGTATATGTATATATACTGTATATATGTGTATATGTATACAAATACATTTTCTATATATGTATGTATATACATACATATATAAAATATATATGTGTATACATATATATATATGTATACATTTTATATGTATATGTATATATATGTATGTATATATGTGCATATATGTATGTATGTATATATATATATATATATAACATGTATATATGTGTATATATATATATATGTGTGTGTTTGTATATGTATGTTTATATGTGTAAATATGTATGTATATGTACATATATATGTATATACATATATATAAAGCTATATATATAGTATTAAAAAACAATAGCATAATTCCTGAGGTCGAAGAATGTCTAAAGGATCCATGAAAGCACCAAATTATCAACAGTTATGATCAGCTTCAACTGAAAAAGTTTGGATTTTCTCTTCAGAATATGTTGCACAGGAGATAGTGAATGAGCGATTAACACGCGCAACCTCAGTCGGAGAATAAAACTTATTGCGCATAGAGACAGAGATTGAATCTGCATTCCGAGCACACGGCGACGACATGATTTAATTTGTAAGTCCATCAAGTTTTCCTATTATGTGAATAATTACCGTTCGCTTTGTTGACATGCATTCATTTCTCTCCTGTGTCTTTAGTCTGGATCCGGACCAGAAGGAGCACTTGATTGAAGTGATCGAGAAACTGTTGAAAGATAAAAGCACAGTAAGTACACACTGAGCTGCTGTACAGTACATTTCCCCATGTAGGAGCACGCAGACCACTGGAGGGCGCCCCAGTCAAATGATTCCCCCCTTAGCTCTTCATCCCACAGCTCATTCGGCAATGCCATGGTTTGTTAACACCCACTTAAACCCACACATCTTCAGATGCTCCTTGTTAAGTGTCCATTTGGAAGGAATTTTCTCACTGATGTTAGTGTCGGCTTAATTTTCTCAAAGGCTAACTTCTCTTTCTTTTTTTTTGGGACTGTAACACAGTCAGAATCCCACATACTCTGTTTAGGCCTGTCAGAGACACGATGTGGTGGCAGCCTTCATTTTTGGAGGTCACAGTATAAAGTAAGGCCGCTAAAAAGCAAATATCACATGTTTAGATGCCGGCTAATGCAGAATGCAGAGTGCGTTAGGCACGTGTGCGAGTCATGCACGGTTTGCCGTAATCGTGTATTCATAACGTATACCTATCATTATACAAACAAAAACGAAGCAGCTTTAAGCCAAGGGGGGGATGGAAAGCCCACTACCAGATGCATAGCATATTTAGCCCCAGACGCTAACGAAGACAGATGACTTCTCCCCGTTGGAGCCCGCACTGTGAGTCTGGGGACAGAGAGAGGGCACTATCATCACACAGATGCACAAGCATGCACTGATGAATAGGGGGAAAACCTAAACATAGTGGATGTATAATAGCGATCCAAGCCGTGTTTGTGATATTAGCACAGAGCTACTGTATGTAGTAATCGGTAGTCCCACAACAATACACAGTATTCCTGCAGTTCTCTGCAAAAGTATGTGACGTACTCCTGTTTTTTTCTCTTATGTTGCTTATTACACCTTCATACACATACATTCATTTCAACATTAGCTGAATTCACAGTGTGGAATAGCTGTTATATTCCAGTTGGTAATTATTGTAGTAGTAGTAATTATTAGTAATAGTTTGACAAGGCTACTTACCAGGTAGGGATAAAAAAGTGCTTTTAGCAATTGCTAGCATCATGGAAAACTTAAAAGGCAGTGTATTTATCATTGGACGTGGACCTTTTTTTAAGATCTATAATGAAAATCACTCTGTAATGGAATTGTTTAGAGATTGATGGGTTGGTTACTTTTATGCACCAGTTAAAGTATTTTTACGTTCCGACACTTCTTTAAGATGCTGCATTAGTTGTCGATGGTGTTTTGTTGTAATAGGCATTTATTTCTTTATTTACATTTGCCAACTTTTCTTAAAATAACAGTGGCAGCCTTTTTGTCAATACGAGTTAAACAGTTTCCTTTTGAAGATGACTTCAGTCACCCGCACAAAGCTCCACTAATGCTTAACAGATGGTTTATTAAACCAGTCTAAGACACTCCATCAAGTGTCTTAGAAAAAACATCGGAATGCAAAATACAGCCACCCTGGATTAATAAGGATTAAATGACA
The DNA here is from genome assembly GCF_963457635.1 of Microchirus variegatus. Taxonomy (NCBI): domain Eukaryota; kingdom Metazoa; phylum Chordata; class Actinopteri; order Pleuronectiformes; family Soleidae; genus Microchirus; species Microchirus variegatus. Next base: position 39,889,211 of record NC_139802.1, read on the forward strand.
GGAAATATGAGGAATTATTTTATTAATTACTGCTTCCTTTGTCTGCTACACTCTTATAAATTAAATAAAAGTGCTAAGTAAAACCATATAAGATTCTTCGGCTTGTCCTCATAGGAGAACCCTTTTTGGCTCAAGGTAGAACCTTTTTATAAAGGTTCCACCAGGAACCCTTTTAAAACTCTTTATTCAGTTTTAAAAGGGTTCTCTGGATCAAAATGGTTCTTACTGGAACCGTTAGTGTTACCAAGAACCCTTAAAAAACCCTTATCTCCGGTAAAGGGTTTTTCCAGAAGCAAATGGTTCCAGGTAGAACCTTTTGGAACCCTTTTTTCTAAGAGTGTATAACATGTCTAAAAATATTTTCTCAACTCATAACACTAGTGTAGTTGTTTCCGGCTTAAAACCGACAACTTTTTGCTCCTGTAGTTTAACTCCAAACCAGTGAAACCCTGTGCAACTGCTCTTTAGCTAATGTCACTATGCTTCCTGTTAATGAAGGAAACATTTGCTTATTGCTCCAGGCTGCAGCGGCGTTGTCCGGGCCTCCTGACATTTACCTTTACAGATGTGCACGTTTCGGTTAAACGGCTGTGACACGTGGGATCCTGCTTATGGGCAGGATGGTTTAAAGAGAAAATGGGAAGGCCTGATGACAGAGACAACATAGGAGTTTGTGCAGCTGTTTTACTGTGATGGATCTATTATCCAGCCATTACAAGATAAATGATCGATCCCTCCCTCGCTCCCCCCCCCCCCCGTGTGCCTTCTGCAAAATTGAAATGAGAACAGGCAGGGGGGGCAGCGGGGTACTATGATTAGGGGCTAGGTGAGACGCCCATTAATTTAAGAGTAAAAGGAGGGAGAGGGACGAGTGCGGGAGAAGAGCGAGCGCGGGGAGGATAGGCCAGCCCGACACGGGGCCATCAATCAAAAAGGCGCACGTTGTCTCTCGCGTGATGACCCAGCACTCTCTGCCTCTCTGGCACCCTAATTAGAATTCATAGCAAAATAGATGCAAGGAAACGGTTTGGGCCCTTCATAATTTTATAGGAAATTTATTGTTATTAGAAGAACCATTTGCTTAGTGTGATTTTTCCATTACCGGCTTGTCACGCAGGGTAGATAATATGGTCGTGGGTGGTGGTGGAAGGAGGAGGAGGTGTATGAACTCCATAGATTGGGGTGTCAGTTTTGTTGATGGTGCATGTACCTTGGAGCTGTGTCTAATGGGGGAAGTTGGTAGAGAATGCACAAAGCCTTGCATTGGGATCCACGTTCTCAGCGATAGTGTTGCCTATAATGGGCTCAGAGACGTGAGAAGGTCTATGGAGAACGCCAGGTGAGAACGAAGCCCGCATACGATAATTTCCTATGCCTATGTTGTATCCGTTAAATTTTTTGCTTTTTGAAATTACTTGAATATCCATCAACAAGGCTCTTCTTATTTTTAATAGATAGTATATTTTGTTTATTTAAAAGGTCCCATATTGTCCAAAATCAACTTTTTAATCACCTAAATCCATATATTTGGGACTCTGGAGGCGCTATTAGTTGGCAAAAAAGGTGAAAAAAGATGACTCACTCATGTTTTTGTGGTCCTCTAAGTGCAGGAGATAAAACACATGTTCTATTCTTGGCTCCACAGGGCAGCACAGAGTTCTACACAAACTTCCAGCTTCAAAGGATTTATCTGTCCAGTGGATAAATGTTATATATGACTGCAATGTGCCTGCTAGAGCCTGCAAATGATCACTTTTCCAAATGCTAACTGCTTTTAGCTCCCAGTAGCCTCTGTGGCTGAAGTCATTTCCTGTCCCTTAAGTTACTTTTTTTTAAGGTGGACCTAAAGAGATACTACTGAACTGAGCGTTCTGAACAGGGCTGTTTTGGTAGGGTGATTGAACTGCTGTGGTGCTTCATCCTTATGGTATTTTGAACAAAGAATGTCACAGACATGTTAATGGGACACCAGGGCACTAGGTTAACTCGGAGAAATGGGGTATAATATGGGACCTTTAATGGCAAATGTTTTGGTAAAACCAGTTTCTTCAGTGGTGACTTTGCTTCATCGAAAAAAAAACATAAATAAATGAAACCATCTAAATGACAATGCACCAGCAGTCATTTCTTTTTCACAGCACTGTGGCTTGTCACAGCAGGAAAAGCAGAAGGTTGAAATTATATATAATTTATGATGGCTGTGTTCCACTTGGATGTATGAGTAAGCTAATTTGCACAATACCAAAGTCCTCAAACTGTCACCTTTAAATGGAATGCAGTCATTTTTGGGGGTATTAATTACACCTATGTCTATTGTGGTGTGATCAAGGTCTTTAGTTCTGAGGGTTGCTGTTTCATAAAGGACATCTTGTTAATTAATTACATATATATCCAAAGCAAAGTCCCTTTACTGTCACACTCGGCTTTAAATTATCCCTGGACTTGACTATTGAGCATTTAAATAAATATATCAAAAATAAGCTTTGTTTTTGAGTTGGTTTCAACACCTGAATCCACGTATTCACAGGGACTGTTGTAGTTGAACCTTGACTTATATAATATTCAAATCACATTTGCAGCAGTGTAATTATTCTTATTAACTGGGTTTCCTTAACTCATAGGATTAATGTGCTACATTTATGTAACTTATAGAAATATGAGTGTCATAAAGGCTAATGATCGCTCTGATTTTTAGACCCAGGTTTCCAAGACAGGAGCCGCGCCAGCCAGTACACATTTCATGCACACACAGTGATGCACACACAATCAATGCAGGCTCATGACAACGCTGATGGGTAAATGCACCGGGTTCCCACAGGGCCACCGGGGGCCAGAAGGCTTTAATTGGGAAGACCAGATTCTGCTCCCTTTCTCTCCCTTCTTCTTCACCCTTGCCTGCCCGTGATAATGCTGTTTGCATATTAATACACCATCATGTCACTCACTCGGTGTCACATTCAGCAGCTGTAGCAGGCATTTGGGTGGTGGAGGCGCTGTGCAACAGCCAAATGTGTTTCCCCCCCCCTTCCTTTTCCACTTTGCTACTTCTTTTCCAGTGAATTGAACATCCTTCCTCTTCTTCTTTGGACTGTCTCCCTTTCTCGCCACAGCAGATCCTCTGCCTCCATCTTCTGTTACACCAACTGTCCTCATGTCCTCCTTCACAACATCCATGCATGAACCCTCTTCGTTGTCTTCCTCCATCTTCAGCATCCATTTTTGTCATTTCACTTCATTTCCAGTGAATTGGACATCCAATTACATCGTTAAATGTTTACAATAGACGCACAAACCACTTATTGATGGATGGAACAGTTTATTAAGTAGGCGGGCGAAACATTAAAGTGCAAACATTTTCCTTCTGATTAGCAACTAACCACTTAAAAAGCAAAAATAGATGTAATCAGAGATGTAAATTGGCCTTGTGTTTCTTTTCCTCCCCAAGTGCAATTATAGCACCTGTTCTTACAAGGGTCATATCTGTTAACCAGCGTTTAATTTCTCTGGAGTCTCTATCTATATTATGGTTTGTTAAAGATTTAAAAGTATTTGTGTATTTTGTGCTACACATCCTTACATCTCCTTAAACTTAATTCCGACATGTGATGCACGTTTAAAACAACATTATCCTTGCGTTCCGTCTCGCTCACCATCCACCCCTTCGTTTTCTTCCGCAGCTGGTGGCCGGCAGTGTGGTGATGGCCTTCGAAGACGTTTGTCCAGATCGCATAGACCTGATCCATAAGAACTACAGGAAGCTTTGTAACCTGCTGGTGGATGTGGAAGAGTGGGGCCAGGTGGTCATCATCTCAATGCTGACGCGCTATGCCAGAACCCAGTTCATCAGTCCCTGGAAGGAGGTGAGACATTCAAGACTCTCACGACATGCCAACGTCTACATTTTCGCATCGCGAGCACCACCGAAGGACCTATACCGTGTTTTAAGATTTGCGTAGTAGTCCTGTTTTTTGACTCTTATTATTAATATTACAAGTGCATTGCCCGTAGGAAGTATGTATTCCTATAGTGGGAGCTGAAGAAGATTTTTCAGTTATGGTAATACATGGTTAGGAACATAAAGGTAAAGGCATAACATAATAAAACTAGCTACGCTAATGCTAATAGAAAATTACAAAATTTGCGTTGCGCCTAATGAGGTTGCACAGTGTTTGTATTATGTTAGCCCTACGCTAATGCTAATCGTAGCCTTGCTAGCTTACCTTTGCCAAGTTAGCCGCAAAGTAGCAGCAGGCTAATGAAAAATAAATGTGCGCTCGCGTGTTGGTGAATGGACACCTCGTCGTTTCAGTATAACACCATGTTCTGCGGTGAACCGTGTGAAAATGTCTCACCCACCGTGAGGACAGCCTCTACACTCCCATCTCTCCACGCCAGACAGCGCAGCTGCTGCTGATGAGCCGCTGCCTACCTGGTGTAGTGTGATAAATCAGTGAAAATTAAAATTACTCCAAAAAATGTGAACATCAAAGATATGCCTGTCACAGACAGACAGACAGATGCAACTTGCTTCATAGATAGGTTATTATTTCTGTATGAAAAATGTATCGATACTAGAAATGTAGAATATTTCATAATGCAGTTAATACTATAATCACCAGTTTTATTCAGTTATATCAGTACAAATGTTTGTACAATTAAATGATGGATACTTTAAGTCCGTACATAGTTGAGCTGCTGTTTGAGAATCCACTCGGCGCTATAGTTTGATGTGTGCAATCAAGGTATTTTGTGTTCCAGGGTGCCATGTTTGATGAGAACAACGAGAAGGCTTTCTACGTCCGACTCGGAGGAGAAAAAAGACCAGAGGGAAGACAAACCTTACATCATGGATCCAGACCACAGACTGCTGCTCAGGAACACTAAACCTCTGTTGCAGAGCAGGAACACTGCTGTGAGTCACAAAAACACACACTAATGCTGTTTTTAAAAATGATTAAAGCTTGGCTCTGTAATTTGTCCCTGAAACACTTGTTATCTAATCTATCTATCTCCACACCATTGTAATACTGCAACAACTAGGACATGAAGATCATGTCTGTCACTAAAAGACCTGCCTACCGGCGTGTGTGCACCCTGGCTGTGCTCTCACAGCGCATGGAGTCTTCACAACACTCTGGAGAGCCGGATACCACTGAAGTGGAGACAATAGCTCGAAGTTTGCAGCCAAAATTCCCAGTTTCACGGCAGAAAATGACTTGCAGTGTTTTTTGGAATGGAGGTTGAACAAAAGTGCTGACAAGAGGGGATGGGGGTATATCGTTTTGGATTTTGAAGTGTAGCCTGCAATTGCTAGCTTTCCCACACACACACACCCTATTCGTAAAGAGCGAGTGTGGCATCTGATCATATATCACGACTGCTTCAGGGCTAAAAGATAGATGACAACAACATAGATTCACCCGCCACTTTATTAGGTACAGAGTGAACACCTATGATAATGCGGCAGGAGGGGCACCGGGTGCATTGTGTGTCTTCAGAGATGGTCTTCTGCATACATTGGTTGTAGCCAGTGGTTATTTAAAGGTCCCATATTATGCTAAATCAACGTTTTAATCATTTAAATCCTTATATTTGGGACTCTGGAGGCCCTATCAGTCGCCAAAGTGTGAAAAAAGATGACTCGCTCATGTTTTTGTGGTCTTCCTCCGTCTAAGTACAGGAGCTAAAACACGCAAACTGCTGTTAGCTCCCAGTAGCCTCTGTGGCTGATGTCATTTCCTGTCCCGTTTTACTTTTTTAAGGTGGACCTTTAAGGTGGACCTAAAGAGATACTACTAAACAGAGCGTTCTGAACAGGGCTGTTTTGGCAGCATGGTTGAACTGCTGTGGTGCTTCATCCTTATGGTATATTGACCAAAGCATGGCCACTCAGTAGGCCACCGTAACCATATGCCTAAATTCATTGAGTTGGTGCCTTATGATTTTGGCTGATTAGATATTTGTGTTAACAAGCATTTGAGCAGGTGTACCGAATAAAGTGGCCAGTGAGTGTACGTTGTTACAGCACTCCCGTCCCAAAATTCTCTTCCACAAATGCTATATGTATAATAATGTACACACCTGGACACATCAATCATGAAGACTCTCTACCGCGTATATATGTGTATGTTGTGCTAAAGTGAGTGCGGATCTCCATCACCCACGAGTCTCAAGGTCTCTGTCGTCGTGTCGCAGCAGGAGGAAAAATGCTCCCAAATGAAAGTGTTGATTAAAATGTGACACGCTGTGTCTTTACTCACGACAACGCGGCGACATCCTCCATCTTCACAGACGCATGAACCCTTTCATTCTGCCTGCAATGATGGACACACGTCCTCCGGCTATTTAAAGCGTTGCTGAGAAATTACCTTTATAGAGTCGTGTCATGAGTGCCTCTGCGAAACCCGATGACATGCATGTGAATGAAGGTTTTTTTTTTTTTTATTATATTATTTCAGCTCAGGTCGACAGATGGTATATGGCACCGTAGGTTGTGTAATAATAAGAAAGCACTTAAAAGTTTGAAAGTGCTTTTCCAAGTGTGAAAAAAGCATAAAATCAAGTTAGAGGAACATATAGAGTTAGAGGGTTTCACATTCTGGAAAGTGGTTAGAAATTGAAACAAATATCACTGGAGGAAGGTAACACACATTATATAGATGCTGTTCTATAAATGTTTGCTCGAAGAAGATGGGAAATATAAATATCTGACTGCGTTTCTTTTGTTTTCTTAGGTTGTGATGTCCGTTGCTCAGCTTTACTGGCATCTGGCCCCCAAACATGAAGTTAACATTGTCACCAAATCATTGGTTCGACTTCTAAGAAGCCACAGGTAATGTAAGAGTTAGAAAATAAAAAATTGATTCGTATAGATCCTCATTTGAACGATCCGTTATTGATCGATGAAATCCTTAGATGGATCTTATAGTGCAGACAGTTTTCTGTATCCACTGCACAAATCTCCCAAGACTTGACCTTTATAGTCTCACATGACTCATGTCATTGTTGTCCTCATGAGGATAACTGAAGAGTGCACAGATGCAGGCCAAGTTGTGCCTATAGTGACCTCTGCTGGACAAAATTAATAATGACTTCAAACTGTCTGATGCACTTCTATGCTGGATTTTTTAAAAAGTTGAACAGGTTTTTGTCCTCATAGGAGAATAGGTTCGACCTGGAACCCTTTTGGAGGGTTCCACCAAGATCCCTTTTAAAGCCCTTTATTTTGGAAAGGGGTTTTAAAGAGTTCTCTGGATCAAAATGGTTCTTACTGGAACCATTAGTGTTATCAAGAACCCTTGAAAAACACTTTCCCGAAGAAAGGGTTTTTCAGAAGCAAATGTTTCCAGGTAGAACCTCAGCCCTTGAAGAAGGACCCTTTTGGAACCCTTGTTTCTAAGAGTGCACCCAATACTGTATTGTTGAGTTGCACTGTGGTCATCCATCCCTCCATTGTCAACCACTTTATCTTCCACATGTCTGTAAATAGCTGTAATATTTAATCAAATAGAACGGGAAATCAAATTGAAATCGGCTCTAAAAAAAAGATAAACTGCGTGCAAACTTTGTCTGCCTCTTTATCTTTGTCGTATGATTATGTTCTTTTGTTTCTCTTGTGCAGAGAAGTGCAGTACATTGTGCTTCAGAACATCGCCACCATGTCCATTCAGAGAAAGGTAGGTTTGCTTTTGCACAGCAGGGAAAAATGAAAGTCTTGATGATGGCGATGATGCAGGATGGCTAATTGTATTAATTGTCTTCAAACAGGGCATGTTTGAGCCCTCCATGAAGAGTTTCTATGTCCGATCTACAGATGCCACACACATTAAAACATTGAAGGTAACCACCGTTTTATTCTCTACATCCATGGCTGTCGAACTGTGGAACACAACCTTCCGCCTTTTATAGTTTTTCTGAATCCCAGGTTAACTCTATTGTCTTTATTATTGTGTGGATACAGAATCATGCAGTTGTCCACGGAAGACAATAATAATGATATCTTACAGGGAATCAATGTATTCCAGCTTTAATAACTCACACATTTTGCAGTTGGAGATCCTGACCAACCTTGCCAATGAAGCCAACATCTCCACTATTTTGAGGGAGTTTCAGGTTTGTGCTTTTGTACCGTACATCGATACCAACAGTCAAGACTTAGTTACTGCTTTTGAGGAGTATACAAACTTCCCTTCACTTTTTCTTGATCTCATCTCTTTTCAGACTTACGTGAAGAGTCAGGACAAGGCGTTTGCAGCAGCCACCATTCAGGCCATTGGCAGGTGTGCCACCAACATCTCGGAGGTGGCAGACACCTGCCTCAATGGTCTGGTGCTGCTCCTTTCCAACCGAGACGGTAAAATGGCTTCTTCACATATTCCACATATACAGGCTTGGACACAAATCTTGGAAATATGGAGGGCATTTGATTATGTTTTGGGGATGCTTTGCTACTTCTGGCGTGGGGTTTCTTGAATCTCAAACTATCTATATTCCAACAGGATAATGACCCAAAACATCAGCTTTAAGCAGACAATAATGGCTCATAAAAACATTGGATTATTCTGAAATCATCCTCTGAGCGCTGATCTTAATCCTATTGAACATCTATGAAAATATTTCAATAATACAGTACGGAGAAGGTACGCTCTAAAGAGACTGCAATAGTTGTGTTGTTTTGGAATCATGAGGACTTGTTTTCTTTGTGCAGAGACTGTGGTGGCCGAGAGTGTGGTGGTCATCAAGAAGCTGCTTCAGACTCAGCCCACCCAGCACAGCGAGATCATCAAACACATGGCCAAGCTCTTCGACAACATCACTGTACGATTTCGTCACTCTGTTATCGTTTCCACTGACGCCGTTTCGCATTCGTTCGCCGGTGTTGACTGTCGTCTTGTCTGTTGTCACCGGAATCGCAGGTCCCCATGGCCCGAGCGAGCATCCTGTGGCTGATGGGCGAGTACTGCGAGAAGGTGCCAAAGATCGCACCAGACGTTCTACGTAAGATGGCAAAGAGTTTCACAGCGGAGGAGGACATTGTCAAGCTGCAGATAGTCAACCTGGCTGCCAAACTCTACTTGACCAACTCTAAACAGGTAATGGATGAAACACTAACTAGACAAATACAGCTGGTCCTTGAAAGGGTAATAATGTCTATGTTGAGCCAACCACACCAAGCACAGTTACTGTATTGATAATTGTATCTATAAACCTAGTGTACACAGTCACACAGGACCTGGTGCAGAACCTAATTTGAAGATTTGAATTGTGGTCAAGCATTACCTGTTTATGGTTAAGGTTAGAGATAATGCTTTGTTTAGGCTGTCCAAATAAATAGAAGTCAATAAAGTGTCCAAAGAAGGATTGACTGCCATTCATCATTTCGAACATCACATCCTGTTCTGGATGGATTTCGATTTGATTAAAATATCTAATTGTGGTTTTTCTGACAGAAATTGCAATTGCAATTTGTTCAGGTAACCCTAACCCTTTAGGGTTTCAAAACAGCACAACTCTATATTCTATTCCAATAAACACTATTGTTCGCTGATGTCGATGCCATTGGACACTTTTCAGAATGATTTTTAGACATATTTTTATTTATTTATATATTATAATTTATAGTTATTTGTGTTGATGGCCCTTAAAAGATAAACCACCTTACTGTTATCCTAATGTGATGTTTTAAACATTGTATTTCACAGCTTTGTCTTTTTCCTCACTGAACTCACGATCAACTTTGTGCTAAACGTCTGGTTTAACTGCAGAGCTGTGAATGAGAAAGCTTTGACGTAATAGTGCAGCTCGGTGTCTGCAGGCCCATTCACTCAGAGTGGGCAATTTTAGCCCCTGTGCTGGGTTTATGAGCCCAAACGGCGCCTCTTCAAACGAGCAGATCATTAAACCTCTTGCTCTCCGTAATGTGTCGCAGAGGAGAGTGGGAGACACAAAGTCAATGCTCTAAAAGGTTTGGGTTATTATTCCACCTTCACGGCAGCAGTAGGTTTTGTTTTTATGCCGGACCTAAATAATATATGTCGGCACAAGTGCTCTTTCTCACTATTTTGGGCCACAGGCTGAAATGATACAGCAAGATTGCTACGGGGAGAGAAAGAGAAGATTTGGAAAAGTTCACATGAATGGTGTACAAAAACTAAACTTTTTGGAAAGCCAGTTCTTTTGATACCACTCCTACTCACGTCAATGTCACCCTCTCATCAACATGAGTTACTCCTACTCACTCAAGTAGTTGAGGAAATGGTTTAGTTTAGAAATCTGCAGAACAACACAGGATCATCCACGGTTTATAAAGTGCTAATGTGGCTTTCTGCCTCTCCTGTGAACATGCATGTCATTCACTAAAATATAAGCTGAGGTAATCTCCCAGTCCCTGAAATTCGATATTTATACACAACTTTTTGTTTATTTATGCATTCATCGTTTACTGCTTTATCCACTGTGCGATTGTTTGTATTATGTTAGCCCTACGCTAATGCTAATCGTAGCCTCGCTAGCTTACCTTTGGAAACAGGTTCGCCAAGTTAGCCGCCAAGTAGTAGCATGCTAACGCAAAATGAATATGTGCTCGCGTATCGGTGAATGAACACCGACTTCATCGTTTCAGTATAACACCATGTTCTGCCGTGAACCGTGTGAAAATGTCTCACCTACCGTGAGGACAGCATCTTCACTCCCACCTCCCCGCGCCAGACAGCGCAGCTGCTGCTGATGAGCCGCTGCCTGCCTGGTGTAGCGTGAAAATTAAAATTCCTACAAAAAAATGTGAAAATCAATACCCATATCCAAAGTTGCAACATACTTAATAGATATATATTGTAATGGAATTATTATTGAGTACAATAAATATCCTACCTAGCATTAACATCCAACGTTAACGTCTTCATATAAGATATCTTTTTTTCTCAGCAAAAGAAATGTTAGGACAACAAGCTCTGGATTTGTAGGAAATTACATACTTGAAATATTTCTTGGTGCGTTCACTTTCTCTGTCGAGACGTGGCATTTCCTCCAAAGGTCAAATCATTCCTTCACAAACCTCACGCACGTCAATAATCTTGCCTCACTTGTGGTTGGATTATTGACGTGTCAGTAACGTGTTTTATAGCTGCTGTTTTAACATGTTGTCCCACTTGTTTCCTCTAACGTCTGCATCCGCACTCCACGTCTCCTCCTCCCTCCAGACCAAGTTGCTGACCCAGTACATCCTGAACCTCGGCAAATACGACCAGAACTACGACATCAGAGACCGAACGCGCTTCATAAGGCAACTCATAGTCCCCAGCGAGAAGAGCGGCGCCCTCAACAAATATGCCCGACGCATCTTACTCGCCCCCAAACCTGCTCCGCTGCTTGAATCTGCCTTCAAAGGTAGTGCATAAACACTTATAATATCAATCAGTGATCTTTACTTTGAAGCATTAATTCCATTAACTGTCTTGAAAATTTAGATTCTCCTCTGTCTGTTTAGTAAGTTCATCTCAGAGAATCACTGAATACATATTAACTGGAACTCTATTTCACATCAAGCCGCTCCATTACCAGCAGTATGCAAAGATGATTCAGGCAGTGGTTTTATTATTCTGGTGTGTCTGTCTCTCTGAAGGGCAGTTAGGTCAGACCCCTTTGCCTTGGACTAATGAGATGGGTAAATTATTGAGCTAATGCTAACCTTTTTTCTGACTCTGAGAGGGAAAATAATCCCTTTCATTTAGCTACCTCTTCTCTCTCGCCGACTAAAGCGACAGAAAGGGCTTCTTACAGCATTAAAATTCAGAGACGGTTTGCACCTACTGGATGTTTATGGAAAGCATTAACCACCGCTGTCATTCTTAATATTCACGTCTCAAAGTCTCTCTTTTCTCTCTTTTTTTCCCCCCCTGGCCTGCAAAGCTAAGCTTTTAGAGCATAAAGTCCCAAGGTACAGACACCAAATATCCTCCTGTGAGAGAAAAACAGAGAGCGGATTTGAAATGCAGATGTGTAATGCAGGAGATGATGCCTGGATCGTATGTTAAAGACACACTATGTAACGTTTATGCATTAAAATATTAGAGGTACTACAGTTTAATTACACTGGGTTACAAAAAAAAATAAAACTATAAGTTGTCTATGTCTTTTCAACTGAATTAGGACCATTTTGCACCGCTGAATCCAAAAATGACATCCATTTTTCTCAATCAGGTCAAGTTTTTTATGCTAATTAGTTTTTTAATTAAATTAAAATTAGCAGATGTAGCAGAATACATCAGGCTTACTTTTGCAAGATCTTCTAGTCGAAGCCATTTCATTCACTTGTAATATATACATAAAAAACAATTAGTCATAAGTTGGCGCATGCAAAATCTAGTAACAAAAATGTTGCTTCATATGATGTGAAAATACCCGTACATGTAAACAAAAACGTTAAAAAACAAATATGTAGTTTGTTCAAAAAGTTGACCCGATTGAGCAAAAGCAATGTGATTTTTGGATTCACCACATTAAAATTAAACAATAAATTTGATGTTGACCAGTGTTCAGCAAGCTCTCAAACAAGACAACACTTCCCACGATCTCATCCCGCTTCCCGTCATCATTGTTACCGTTGAAACTGAGCGACCCCTAGTGGCCTAAGTGTTTTAGATCTTTTTAACCCTGTAAAGCCCAAACCATTAAATCATTGACAGAAAATTCAAATTCTTTGAAACTGGAGACTTTATTGGTCCTTCTGAACAAACAAACAAACTGGCTCCCTCATCACCAATTTTACACTGAACCTCATTTTGGCCTTGTACATTGCTTACTGTTGCTCCACACTCACACACTTGTTTGGCTTTCCATCACTCCTCTTTGCTCTTCTTCCAGACCGCGACCGTTACCAACTGGGCACCCTCTCCCACAGTCTCAATACTAAAGCAAGCGGATACCAGGAGCTCCCGGACTGGCCAGCAGAAGCTCCTGACCAGTCTGTGAGGAATGTGGAGATCATTGAGCCAGTAAGACACCTGCCCACCTTATCATAGAAACAATTCATATATGACTAATTTGTATCTTCGCATTGGTACTTAATTATCCCTCAAAGTATATACGTGGGTGCTATCACAAGATGTTTATGTTGCTGGAAATATATATATGCGCTTGTAGGTGTATGTTGTCACAGACAGTGCTTCTGCATTAGATATTCACTTTTATTCATTAATTATGAATCATATTAATCTGATTGTATTGTTTCCACAAAGACACCGGGTGAAAATGTGATCTTATTAAACCTGATTTGCGTCGCAGATAATAACTTGAGCGATTGACATATAAGTGTTCAGTGAGCCTGGTCTTGCTTTTGTTTCTGTCCTCATGGAGGAGGCAGTATAAAGTACTTACAATAGTTCATAACTGTGCAAGAGGAAGTGACATTTTACATTCGTCCATCGAATGTCCATTGAACATTCGTCCATGGCGACCATTGAAGAGGTTATATTATTGTGCTTTGTCTGACATGGACACAAACGCAAGCAGATTTCACTGTGGTAGAATGAATGTAAGTCATCCCATTGGGGTTAGGGTTGATTATATTGATATCAATGATATTAATCAGTGGTGTTGCAGATGACGGAGATTCGTAATTTGACAACTTACTTCTCTGGTTACTTAAACATTCCACGGCCCAGTGAGTTAAGCTGGGCGCTAAGCAGTTACTCTCTGTTTTCTGGCTGCAAGCTCTGGTCGCCAATTTAGAGTGCCCATATAAACTCTTATTCGTTGTTTTCCTGACTGAATGGACTATACTGCCCCCAATATTTCCAGTGGTATCGCTCCATTTCATCCGTCATCATAAGCAGTGACGAATGAAATTAACCCAAAGTGTGTACGAAAGGCTCCGTTCCATCTCCTTCTTTTGCGTAAAGTATAAATGGGCCTTTTCCATAGCAATCTTTTACTATGACATCACCCAACCCTATCAGTCACTACTTTCAGGTCGTTTTCCATACAGCATTATGACCATTTTGTTAATGAAGGTCCCATTTACGTAAGAGGAAGGCTAAGGTGTGATTACCAGTCCTCATACTCTACTACTAGTGGAATTGAACATTTGGTGAAATGAAATGTAAGTGAACAGATCACCACAGAAAAAAGAAGTTGAAGAAGAAGTAATTTCTAAATATCATCCTTTATTCTGTGAATTCTGTTTCTATTGCACTCATTGACATTTAGCTTTTATCAACTTCTCCACCTTCCCCAACCATAACAACCTTTTTGCAGAATTGTTTTTCCAATTTTTAGTGTTTCCATACAGACTTTTTGACATCAGGTTGATGGAAACTCTTTCACTTGCACCTTTTGACCAATAAGAAGCCTGATAATTCGGTGCTTTTATTGAAGTTTATTGAACTCTGGTTGCACTAATTTATTGTGTTTGCATTAAGTCTTATGTGTCTGGCCTCATACTATGCATACTAACATGGTTGTTTGCACACCTTTGGACCAACAGTAATCATATTCTTGTGATCTTCTACAAAGTCAAATGTGTAAATTCTTTGTTTTATGGCAATCAGTCTGAAGAATCTGAGGAAGCGTACACTTTAAAAGCTGTGGGGTTCATAATACAACTGTAAAGGAGAACACAAGAAGTTGTGATTATACTTAATGTCTCGTTTAATGTAGAAAACCGATTTAATAGAACGAGTAACAGAATCAACGTTAAAGCACTCTTACCACTAATGACCAGACATATCACTATTTTCTTTGACATGACAGTTGTTGAAAAATATGTATAACTATGTGATCATACCTCTGATTTAAGTGTAATTTATAGAATAAATTAGATATTATATTATAATTATAGCTGGAAGTTTCTGATTAATCTCGGTGTGCAGAATTAATAACCTGTGCTTCTCTTCACTGTATCTGCTTAGGTGAAAGAGTGGGCACCGTCAGTGGGGAATGCCAAAAAACCCAAATCTGGTGAGAAGTTCTACTCCGATGAAGAAGATGAGAAAGAAGAGGAAGGATCTGACAGCAGTGGCAGTGAGGACAGCAGCAGCAGCAACAGTAGCAGCAGCAGCAGCAGTGAAGGTCTTTATACATTTCTGTTTGTAAAAGTGTACGTTTGCTCTGCTGCTTCCTCAAAAGTTGGTGTTTTTGTCCTTAAAACCTCTGTCTTAGACCTCAAGTGGAGTTTAATGGAAAAGCAAATACACAATGAGCACTTAAGTTCCATGCATCCATCTTCGACCGCGTTATCTTCCACACGAGGGTCGCGGCGGGCGCTGTGCCAATCATAGGGCGAAAGGCCGGGGACACCCTGGACAGATATGATCACACCCTATGGTCAATTAAGAGTATTTACCCCAATTGCATGTTTTTGGACTGTGGGGGGAAGCCGGAGAACCTGGAGAAAACCCACACTCGCACGGGAGAACATGCCGAAAGACCCTTGTTTTCCGACTGAGTCATGAACCCAGGTCTTCTTGCTAGGCAAGAGTGCTAACCACGACACCAACCATGTGGTTTCTTCACTATTCAGCCCATGTTTCTTAAACTTCTATTTGAAGCAGCAGATGCAATTCAGACCACAAATAGGTATACGATTAAAGCCCAGTTTATACTCCTGCGTAAAGTGCTCTAAGTCGTTTACGGAGAGCCCTCTACGTCACCGGAGAGCCTCTCCGTCGTCAGCAAGGGCTGCGATTGGTCCTCAGCCAGTCTCTGGGCGGCATGCAGTGAGTGCCCTGATGATTAATATGAGGTAGCACACGGCGTAGAAGTTCATCAAATTTGCAAGCCGACATTCGGAAGTACCTGAAATGGATTTCTTCGTCCATGTCCCTCATCGGTCCAATAAGACTGGTTAAATTGGCCTGCCATCAGTCTCGGTACATTTAGTGGACGCAAATACCATCTCCGGACACGTCTCCTCAGTCTTTCACGTCTCCATTTTTGTATCAAAACTCTCCCGGTTTCAATGTTATTCAGCTGCAACAACAACAACAACAACAACAGTCGTTCTATCTCGGCTATTGCTCACTGTAGCTTGCAGCACAACAACCTTGCGTAGCGAGCCCTACTGATCAGGCGGGAAATTGCAGTGCGCATCCGTCACCACGACCGAGAACTATTAGGGCTTAAGGGGTCTCGGTAGTTACGCAGTTGGATGACGCATTGCGCAGTTGTAGAAGTATAATGTGGCCTTAAGTTTTACTTTTATGAAAATACATGGATTGCAACTTTAACGCATCGGTATTTTAACATGTATGCGAATGTCTGCACAGAGTCTAGCAGTGAGAGTGAGGAGGAAAGCAGCGGAACATCAGAAAAGACCTCCACTGATTCTGGAAAGAGTTCAAGTGGATCAGAGGGGAGCTCCAGTGACTCGGTACAAAACAAGAAGAAAAAAAAGACCAAGAAGGTGGTGAAGAAGAAGAAGAGCAAGCCAGCTGCTGCCGACAGGTATGGCAAAATCCCCGCAGCCTGTCTGACTCTGAATGCATAATTTTTCTTCCCTGCAAATTTGGTGTGTCCAGATGTTGCTTGCTTCTTTCTATTTTTTTTTTTTCCTCCTCTCGCCGCCTTAGCTAATTAGACAGGTGGGTGTTTGTGAGAACAAATGTGATCGGTGTTTTGCTGCATCAATAAGTTCAACCTCCATCTGTTCAACACTTCAGGCATTTTAGGATCTATATGACAACCCACCTGCTGGAACAATACATTTCCTTTCTTCCCTAAACACTCAAACATTTTCACCCGATCCAGTTAGTATGGCATGGACAAAGTTAACTGTATGCCTTTTGAATATAAACAATTGTAGTCAAGTATACAGTAGTGTTTAGATGATACTATCATATTATACCCTATTTCTCCAAGTTAACCTAGTTCCTTGGCCTGTGACATGCTTTGGTCAAAATACCATAAGGATGAATCGCTACAGCTCAGTTCAATCACCCTGCCAAAACAGCCCTATTCAGAATGCTCTGTTTAGTAGTATCTCTTTAGGTCCACCTTAAAAAAAAAGTAAAACGACATCAGCCACAGAGGCTATTGGGAGCTAACAGCAGTTAGCATTTGGAAAAGTGATCATTTGCAGGCTCTAGCAGGCACATTCCCTATTGCATATATAGCATGTATCCACTGGACAGACAAATCCTCTGAGGCTGGAAGTTTGTGTAGAACTCTGTGCTGCACTGTGCAGCCAAGAATAGAACTTTTCGCGGACTTCCGGTTTTCAGATGCCCTTGCCCTCGCCAGCACTCTCACATGTTTTACGGACAAAGCGGAGCTCCGCGAGACAACAATTCCAGGAATTTAGCGCATTGTGACGTCCCAATGAGTGCGGAAGTCAACATCGCGTGTTTTATGTATACGAGTGAGTCATCTTTTTTCACACTCTGCCAACTGATAGGACCTCCAGAGTCCCAAATATAAGGATTTAATTGATTAAAGCGTTGATTTTGCATAATATGTCCCCTTTAAATCATGAACGATCTTGAAGATTTTAAGTGGATGTGTTCCAGTGTTGTTCGCTATAATTCATTTTGACTGTGACTAATGAAACCATTTTTTTTTTTACACCTCTCAAAACATGCCATAGAGCATCTCTTCTTTTTTTTTATTGTGCCCTTGCTTTATTCTAAAACATTTTGCCACACTCTCGCTCTCTCTCCCTCCCTAACTCATCTCCACGGTGGGACGATAAAACATCCATAAAGTTTTTACTATCCTCACAGGCAGCCGGACGCCTCCCTCTGTGACCTGGCTGCCATTTTCACCTTATAACATTCACATCTCCTGTTCACTCAGCGGAGACGGTCGGACACTTTGTGGGATAAACAGTCGCAGTAGATGTGCTTTGTTTGTAATGCTTGTTCCACTCGTATAGGTGTGGTTATATCCACATCTTCATTTGAGGAAACACCAATAGTAATTTACACATTTGGGTTGTTTAAGGGATTAGAAAGTAAGTGTGGTGGCGCCGTCTTCCTGAAGTCTGAGTGCAAGCTTCCCTAAGAATCTTCGACTTCAAACCGCCTTTGTCCTTAGCCATACTTTTTACTGCTCTGTTTATAAAGTCTGTGAAGCTTTTTCTCGAATAGCAATGATAAAATTCAACTTTGACAGGGAAGTACACAAGCGTTTAACTCAGAAATTCGCTGTATATGTATATTTAAATTAGTCTTTATCGGAGCCGTAAAAAATACATTTCAACTCGTCGTAGCATCTGCTAGTAAGTGACAGTCACATCACGACATTACGCTGCACCTCACGTCTGTCAAATTCCTAGTTGTCACAACAGTTGTTTTACTGTGATTTACTGCTTGAATCACATTATTATCCTTATTCTTAATGTTCCCTCAGTTAGTAATGGGGCGGCTACTGCCTGATCTGACTCTTCATGCTGCTGTCACTGTCGGCAGGCAGTGAGTCACTTGCGACCTGCGGCTGCAGTAATAGTGGCTCTGCTGTGTGGCGTAAATCATGAACAGGTTACTTTGCAGATTGTAACAAATACGACACCCGACTTGAACTGACTTTCTCTAGAAGGCATTTTAGATTTCCAGGATCCGAAACTGGGAAATCAGATATGAAAAACCCTAAAATTGGTTTGAATAGAAATGTCAACATGCACGTTTGTGACCACACCAAACTTTCCTAGACCAAATCAACAGTCAGGACTCAAACAGATTTGATGGTGTGTATCTGCGCCATTACCTCATTATGAAGCTCTAAAGTTTTGAAACGAACAGTTCAAGCGCTCTGAACGGCAGATATTCCTGCACCGGGCACTCGTCCGGGCACATTACATTGCGTATATTGAACCGCAGAAGAAGAAGAAGAACGTCCGTTGTGGAGGTGTTACACTTGCGACAGTGTCTTCTGACTCTGGGTCAAAGGTCGTAAAAGGGACTGCGGGGGGGGAGTCGCGACAAAGCCATTTTTAAACATTGTTAAAACAATGTTTTGATAACGAGTAGCAGTACATCCACCGTTCCAGAGGGGGAGCTGCGCTTCTGAGAGCTGACGCGCTAATTTTGTCACTTCCAGGTACTTGGCCAATCACAAGACAGTTGGGAAAGGTCTCATAGGCTGGCCAATCATAACACAGTTCTGTCTTCTGGGGGTGAGATTTCAGTCTGAAACTGGCGATAGCTTCAGTGAGGAGAGATTTGGATTGGCTCGTTTGCAGCAACTAGGAGGTTTTTGACCATAAAAACAAGTTCATGTATGCAAGTAGACCTCCATAACTCATATATGTGGGATAGGACCACTCTATGGGAACGTTAATCCACATCATTGTTTCATATCAAATAATCTAATATCATTTACACCTACTGTAATACACACACACACACACACCCTCTGTCCACTCTCACATCCTCAGGTCAGCAGAGCGGCAGGAATAATCGTTACTGTGGGTTCCATTAACAAGCTAATCACGGAGAATTTTCCTCCAGTCGCATGGTCCACATTTACATGGCTAATGGATAATGACTTTTGATTGGTCATTTAACAGCCTGGTGTTACCAATGAATGAGATTTAAGTCATTACCACTGAATATGCTCACACGCACTCTCTTACACAGCGGCAAATTTACTTTCTTGTGCGCTCGACTTGATCTGCTGACGGACACACAAACCCGTGCAGAATGTACCTGATTTCGCCGTGTGACAGGCTGCCGACTGACCCTGTTCTCTCCATTAGAGAGTATAATTAGAGCAACTCACCCCGGTGCTCAAACACACACAAACATGCACGCACACATATACACACAGTAATTAGAGCCGCTCACCCCAGTGCTTCCACAACAAACACAGCATAATGCCCTCATTATGGCCCAGTCATTTCAGGCAGGGCCTAATCAGGCCCACAGTGATTTATATCACTTTTTCCTGTTCGCAGCAAATGAAATCTGTAGGCCAAATTAATACTGGCTTTTCATCATCGCCCAAGTTAAAAAGCCAGTTACCGTCACAATTCCCCTCATTAATTTAACGGCTGAAAATCCAAGGCAGGCGAAGTAAACACTCATTATTGGGACAAATTGAAGAGGGACAGAGCAAGTGAAAGAGAGAGGAGGAGGAAGACGGGAGAGTGAATGCAATATTGAATTAACGTCACAAATAAAAGCCCATTGATCTTTTTTTTTTTGTTCTGACAACATAAGGCTATGATTAAAGAGGGGGGAAAAAGTTTGCTTTGTCTGCTTCCTCAAATATTTGTAAAATAATTTGCATGGATTTTATTTAAAGGTCCCATATTATGCAAAATCAACTTTTTAATAATTTTAATACTTATATTTGGGACTCTGGAGGTCCTACCAGTCGTCAAAGTGTGAAAAAAGATGACTCACTCATGTTTTTGTGGTCCTCCTCAGTCCAAGTACAGGAGATAAAATGTTGACTTCCGCGCTCACTGGGACGTCACGATGCGCAAAATTCCTGGAATTGTTGTCTCGCGGAGCTCCGCTTTGTCCGTAAAAACGCGCAAAAGTGCTGGCGAGGGCAACGGTATCCGAAAACCGGAAATCGGCGAAAAGTTCTATTCTTGGCTCCACAGTGTAGCACAGAGTTCTACACAAACTTCCAGCCTCAGAGGATTTATCTGTCCAGTGGTTACGTGTTATAAATGACGACAATGTGCCTGCTAGAGCCTGCAAATGATCACTTTTCCAAATGCTAACTGCTGTTAGCTCCCAGTAGCCTCTGTGGGTGATGTCATATCCTGTCCCTTCAGTTTCATTTAGCTTTTTTTAAGGTGGACCTAAAGAGATACTACTAAACCGAGCGTTCTGAACAGGGCTGTTTTGGCAGAGTGATTGAGCTGCAGGTAACTAGTTTAACTTGGAGAAATACTGTATAATATGGGATCTTTAAAAACTGCACAGAATAAAGGCAGTAATCAGGTTTGTTATTGCTCTTTTTGATCCCACGTCTGAGTCAATGGTGTGTTCCTCCTGTGCATTTCAGTGATTCCGATGAAAATGGGAACGGACCTGTGGCCGGTTCGAGCAGCTCATCAGCCGAAAGCTCCTCCGGCTCAGAAACAGACTCTGAAGGCAACTCTGATTCCGACCCCCCCACAGCGCAAAAGAAGAAGAGTTACGTGAAGTCCAAACCCAAGGTGATATTATGATTCAATTTGCTGTAAAGAAAAACCTCAAGCTTATACAACTCCTGCATGGAGGAAGTCTTCACGTTTATAGCAAGGTTCATAGTTAAGTTTAGCTGGAATTGTAGCTCATTTAATTGGACTTCTGTCCTTGTCCCAGTACACAAGTGCTAGCAGTGCATTGTTGGTGTTTGACCATTTCCAGTTGATTATGTCACGCAACAGATTAACTTGACAGCTAATTGATACCACGTCATGCATGACTCGGTGTCTTTCTACCTGGCAGAGCATAAACACAGTCGACTCATCAGTTCACAAATGTATGGATTGCACCGTTTCTCTTATTTTGTGAACCAGCTTCTTCTGTTATTTGTGGGTCAAAAACATGTGCAGAACATTTAGGAATTGCAGTTGTGTTTAGACTCGCAACATTATTATCTGGGTGTGATTAACAACGGCGCTTGAAAACATTTTATGAACCAATTAAGAAAATAATAGATAGATTAATATGGATTATGAAAATTAATTCGTGCAAGGCACTAGGTTAACGCACGACAACGCATGACGCATTTCCATGACGACTGACCGGAAAAAGATTTGCGTGACGTCATGTTTACGTGCCGCGACACCGGAGTCCAAGCAGCTCTGTTAGCTGCATTAGCTCCTTTTAGCGCCGGTTAGCACGCCTACAGTCGAACTGGAGCGGCCTGTTTATTAAACGAAAAGAGCAGTGCTACAAATAACCAGCGTACCTGTGTACTGCGTATGTGTGTCTCTGTTTTTAAAGTTAAGCGTTACTTTAGAGACTCATTTTAACAATCCGGGGTCACATAAGCATGACGTCACGCACGTCTTTTTCCGGGCAGTCTTCGTGGAAACGCGGCATGCGCTAATGTGTGTTTTCGTTGACGCCGTTAACCGCCACTATGGCGTTAACGTGCCCAGCACTAAAATAAATGCTAGTTGCAGCCCTAGTGTGTTCAGACTTTGTACAAATTCAGGTGGACTAGGGTCGGCCATTTTGGACGACCATGTTTGGACAGTAGCCCTCAATGGACAAACTAATCATGTCTTGAGTTTTGATGCAACTGAAAACTACATAGGTTCCCCCAACACACTTGGAGGAGAAAAGTAAGTTCAGGGATATTCACCTGCAATGTAAAAGCTACATTTTTACACACTGTTTCTTTAATTTGCTAGCATACCTATCACAAAAGGGGTATAGAAAAATATTACACATTGCAGCTTTAATTCATTATCTGCTATTAAATGATTGATGTGTTTTGTAATCAAACGTTCAGTAATGGCAGTCGCTGTCCCTCACATCCTTATGTGCAGATCTTTGAAATCATCATTTGCACACAGATACAGTTTTGCTTCCATGTTATCAGATATCTCTTTTTCTTTTAAATCTTCTTTCATTTGCCCCCGTTTCATCCCTCACCACCTTTTTCCTCACTCGTTTTTGCTCGTCACATTACTCCCCCCACCTTTCCTTTTCTGCACTATGAAATTCTCATTTCATAGTTTGTCATTTGGGCACGGCCCATGAATTATGCATCTCTCTATCTCTTGTTCACCCTCACTTTTCATCTCTTACTCTTTTAGACCTCCATTTACTAACAAGGTTTCCGTCTCTATTACCACCCCGAGCGTCAATCAGAGAATATCTGATAAGATACGGCCTCTAACTTTTATTATTTGTTTTCGCTCTCATTCCTTTCTCCCTCGTCTGTGCTGTTGTTGTTTTTCCCCCCTCCTCCCATCTGCTCAGCCTGGAGTATGCAGAGTGGAATTTTATGGTTCTTTATGTGACGCGAGTAGAGCTCTGGTTGGTTAGAAGGGTGTGGAGAAGGGTAATAAAAGTGCTAGTATGTATAAATGCATTTTTATTGGGGCCTGTTGTGCTGCGAGGATAAGAGGCGTGTTTTGCAATTCCCACAAGTCAACACCTGACAAGCTCGGGCTCGGTCGCATGAGGTGGCGCGCAACGGTACCGACACCGTGCATGAACGGTCATCGGAAATCTCAGACATGTTGCGTATAAATGCATTTGCCTGTTTTTTGGGATGCGCGTGTCATGATCCTGAGAGACGGGGTGTCAACAAAATTGAGACATTTCATACACTGACGAACACAACGCTTTACATTTAGCACTTTTCTTTTGAAGTGAACTTTTCCTGTTGCATCACATCTACTCCAGTGTGTTTGCTCTTCTTAACATTTTATGTGTTCTGCTTTTTAGGTGGAAGTGAAGTCCAAGAAGGAAGTCTCACTGTTGGATCTAGATGACTGTGAGTTTCACTCAGTTTTTTATTTATTTATTTATTCATTCATTTATTTATTTATTTATTTATTTATTTTGTATGTCTCGCTATCTCGCTGACCGTTAGTCAGATTGCCCTAAGACTTTGGATATGGGTTGAGCATGGCCCGATGGTATGCATCCTTGATTTTCACATTATTTTTGGAGGAATTTTCACTGAATTTTCACTGATTTATCATGCTGCACTTTTGCTGATTTATCACGCTAAACCAGGCAGGCAGCGGCTCATCAGCAGCAGCTGCGCTGTCTGTAGCGGGAGGTGGGAGTGAAGAGGCTGTCATTTCACATTTTCACACAGTTCACCGCAGAACATGGTGTTATACTGAAACGACGAAGTCGGTGTCCATTCACCAATATGCAAGCACATTTATTTTGCATTAGCATGCTACTACTTTGCGGCTAACTTGGCGAACCTGTTTCCAAAGGTAAGCTAGTGAGGCTATGATTAGCATTAGCTTAGGGCTAACATAATACCAACACTTTGCAACCACATTAGGCACAACGCAAATGTTTGCATTTTTGATTAGCATTAGCGTAGCTAGCTGTTGTGACTGTCAGCAACGCCAGTCTGTATTATGTTAGCCTTTACGTTCCTTATCATGCAGTACATATCGGAAAAATCTTCTTGAGCTCCCACTATAGGAATACATACTTCCAACGGGCACTGCACTAGTTCATCAAAATGAACTCCAGCAGTGGTTTGAATTTATTAGGCGTCATATTAAAACTTCTGGAGCATCTACAAGGAATTGTCACCCAACTTGGCAGCAAACCCTCCGCTTCATCTATAAGTCTGGTTGCGCTTGTTGATTCCATTCTACCAAAAAATGTTCTATGCCTGCCCTGCAGACAGAGAAGGTTAGCTGACTCCATCTACCAGCTAATGGCCCAGATATTTTCCACTTTTGAGTCCAAAACTGAGAATATTGGGCAAACATCAGTCTGGTGGCCATTTATTTATGCAACAGTGTAAACGGTGTATTTGTATGTAAAAATAAAAATAAAAAATCAAATATGGCCATCATTTAAAAGAGTTTGGACACCCTGAATTAGGCCATTAGGTCATTGGAGAACAAATATTTTTTTTGTTGTGTGCGTTTTTTATAAAACATAATTTTGATCACAAAAAGTCACATTAACTGATCGTATTTTTATAATCATACAAATAATTTAAATTTATGTTCATCCATATTACTGGCCTTCATAAAGTAACCCCCTTTCCAAAAGTACCCACAAAGTACCAGCTATGAAAACCAAGAAATGTCTATTTTAATGCAAATAACCATACAACCATACTAACATAGCTATTGTGTGCAAAGTGGCCAAAAATAGGGACTTTAAAGCAACTGATGCTGGATTTGTAAGTTCATACTCTTTGGTGCTCAAAAGACGCTATATCTTACTGTACTCGGTCGTGGTTTTTAAAAGCTTTCAGTGCCTTTCTTGAGTGTTGAATTCTTGTCTTTTGACTTCGGTTTCAGTTTCTCCAGCCCCTCAGAACAACACTCCAAAGCCTGCAGTCCTGTCCTCGAGTCTGCTGTCAGACCTCGAAGGCCTGTCTCTCTCCAACGTCTCACCCACCATACAGGTTAGTACACTCGTGTGTGTGTGTGTGTGCATTAGAGACACACAGGATGACATTTCCTCCATCTGTGTGTGTGTGTGTGTGTGAGAGAGAGAGAGTCAATTGTTCCTTTCTGTCTGACACTGACAGAACAGCAGAGCAGCATATGAGATGGTGAAATGAGCCTCTCTCCCTCGTGGAACATTTCTGCTCCAGACGCCAACTATTGACCTTTTTCTGCCTTCTTATATTTATAGCCAGTCAGGACAGTACAACTGCTCTGCCCGTTTCCTTTATCTCTTATAGTCTGTCTTTTCTCACCCATGCAGTCTTTTGCTCTTCCACACCCTTGAACTCTATTTCTGTGTGTCATCTATAAGTTCTCTCTCTCTCCGTCGCCGTCCATCTCTCTGTCCGACGCAGCGTCCCCCGTGACTCCGTGTTGTGTATATCTGATGGTTGACCTTTCCCGGTGTGACGGCTCCTTTCTCTCGGCGGCGTGTGAGCGGCTCCACACGTTCAGTGTATTTTATATCCTGCCTTCCCTCAGGAGGGAAAATGTCCACACCGTTCTTTCTGCTGTTGCTCTATCTATTTTTTTTTGTGTTCACTGTGAGGTTCTGGGGTATATCTGCCGTTGGAGAACTTCCCATTCAGGACAATTTAATGTATTTGTTCGCACATGTTTGCAATATTCTTTTTTTTCTCCCACAATTAAAATCCTTCTAATGTTAATACTGTAAGTATTTAAGTTACAATTTGAATTTCCTTCTCGAGTATTTAGGAAAATGAAAAGCCCTAAACATATTGACTCAGTCATGCAGTGCTTCTTCCCTCTCTTGTAAACTGCCATTAATAAATAAAAAAAACTATTTTAGATTCAATTATTAGTCATAAAAATGACAGAAATGTCAATAAATATGTTTTACTGATTATAGATATGTCCTAAAATTACTTTTCACCCCCAAAGAACTGTCCAAAACGATTTTTTCCTGGCAATCAATCAATCCATTAATTCATTAATCATCAAATCAAAATGACTAATAACTTTTTGACAGTATGAACATCAGTTAATGTTCTTTAATACATTTAAAATGTCATTGTTATGACAATACTTTTCAGACAGTGTGTTTGAAATTTAGTTTGCACTCTGTATATGTATATATTTGTATGTGTGTGTAAAAATATATGTATATACATATGTATGTGTATATATATGTGTATATATGTATATACATATGTTTGTATATGTGTGTATATATACGTATGTTTACGTATATACACGTACATACATATATACGTATATATATATATATATATATACACATGTATATTGATATATACATATATATACCTATTAAAAAAAGGCAGTGAAAAGTTTTGACAGAGCCCCGTTTTCACATGAAGGACACTGCATGCACATAATGGAGTCGTCGTTTCTGCTCAACATCAAACGGAGGCAGAATAAAAACATCAACAGCAACAAAAGACAAATCACCAAAAGTTACACGCTGCAGCTGCAAATGCAAATTTTTAGTTCCTCCCCCACCGCATGTAGAACGAGCCACCGCTACTGACTGAGCAATGCTAAAATCAGATCCTGCCCGACAGGTCTGCTGCCTGTCAGTCAGTATGATTGACAGCTGCTGCTCTTAGGCCAGCGTTTATGCCGCACAAGTTAGTTGTTAGTCACTCTCCTCCTCCTCCTCCTCCTCATCCTCAGGTGAAGGCCAGGGTGTAATAGCGAATAGAAATGCAGATTAGATCGGGGAACTTTTTTGCACATCAACATCTGATTTAGAGTCAATTCTATGCATAAATACATGATGGGCATCGGAATTCATAGACGAGGGTAAATAACCTCACCTTTATTCTCTCTCTCTCACACACACACACACACACCCCTCCCCATATATGTGGACGCATACATATCAGCTCACACACACACATGCTGGTCCCAGTGTCATTTCTATTTCTCAGCAATCTGCCCACAGAGGCAGCAAGTCTGTCTCAGCTGAGCGCTCTGGCCCTTTTAGAGAATTACTGCATGGTTATCAAAGGTATTTAGATTAACCCCGGTCAGTGTCTTTGACCCACCTCCTCTTCTGCCTCCTCCTCCTCTCCCCGTTTTCTGCATACAGTTTCTCCCTCTAATAACATTTTGACATTAGGATCTCTCACAAATGCCTCTTAAATCCCCCCCTCGCCCATTCCCATTCTGCCCCCAAACCTCTTCCAACCACTGTCCGTGTGTGCGGCGGGGTGGCTAAGGCTGATAACTTTTCATTCATAATTAGCGGTCGGCGAATGGGACTGCATTGGGGGGAAATTGAACTGTCAGCGGCGGGGCGCAAGGTGTTTGACCCCATCACGCCAAGAGGGGGCCATCATAATTTGTTCATTTGGTGTCCATCAGGCGGGCGCCAGCTCAGCCCCTCCTCCTCCCTCATCTTCCTCCTCACCCCTCTGACCTCCCCCGTAGTGGGCGCTCTGGGTTCACGTCTAATTATGAATCAGCAGAAGGACCCCACGAGCACCGCGTATATAGCAGCCCCTGCCCTCCCAAACCTCGCGCTGCCACTCAAACTGCAGAGATTGCCTCTTAAATAGGAATAAATGCCCACACGGAAATAGCCAGTCATCGCTGTTGCCTCCGTAGCCAGCGGGAGTTTGGGGGAAATATTTGTGTTTTAATGCAGCTGTTGTGTTACTACGCAAGTGCAGGTTTCTACTGTGTGTCTGTCACACATCTGTGACACTTGGAAAGAGGCAGGGTGATATATATGTATATATGTATGTTTATGTATATATGTGTATATATATATGTGTATATGTGTATATATATATATATATATATATATATATATGTATATGTGTATATATGTGTATGTATATATGTATACACATGTATGTATGTGTGTATGTGTATATGTATACATATATGTATACATATATGTATATATGCATAAATATATATATGTATACATGTATGTATACATATATGTATATATGCATAAATATATGTATGTATATGTGTATGAATATATGTATGTATATGTGTATATATATGTATGAATATATGTATATATATTTATACATATGTACACATATATATACATATATATATATACACATACACACACATATATATGTATATATGTATATACACCCATGTCTGGGTTTTCTAACCTGTCATTTATCAGGCATTTTTTGTTTATTTCTTCTAACAATTAATACAACCAAATGATTAATTGAGAAAATAATTGCTTATCATATTTTAAAAAGAAAAAAGAAAGTTAGACAGAATCTCAACCTTCCAGAAAACTGTCATCAGTTTGTTCAGAAAACTTGCAAAGCTGGACAAAGGACACTCCTGTGTCTGAATAACAGTGCTCTATTATTGCTAATGTCCTTTAATGGAAAAAATTACAATATTAATCATTTTAGATCATCTAATTTACCGATAAATTAGTGTAAATGAACTAAACCCTGTCTTTGTGCGCTGGAGAGACTTCTTGTTACATTAAAGTAGTTTAAGGAGGCTGTAGTAACATTTATTTAATTCAATTTGCCACCAAGGTCTTTGCGATGCCCCTCAATTAATTGTCATCTTCTGAGTGAAGGGAACAATTAGGGCCTAAAGTCAAACACATGTCTTTTACCTTCGTCTGCACAACTCTTGTAGAACATAATGAAATCCTGCCTGTGCCATTGGAGGCAGACGGTGTCGAAAAACCAGAAATGGATTTTCAATATATGTCCATACATCTCCGTACTCCCAACACCCCCTTTGTGTTAAATTGGCCTCCTTATGCGCACGGCGCGAGGCTGCCTGGCTCCGCTTAGCCCTTTTTTGAATATGTCAGCGGGATTTTCAGGTCATTTGCCAGAGAGGATGTCGGGAACGTGGCGTCCGCGGGCGCTGAAGGTGACTGGTGCCTGTGTCATCCATCACAGCGGCTTCCTTTAAGTTGATGCATAATAGAGCCTCTCAATCAACTTCCTACCTCATTGTCACCTCCCCTCCTTCCTGTCCAGGATGGAGCCAAAGCCAAAGGAGGGGAACAAAAAAAAACAAAGGGAGAGTGACAGAGAAGTCAAGGTTACATCCCTCTTATTCTCTTATTTACACTTCAGGTGTTATGGGCCTGTGCTTTATAACAGGGCAACAATAGATGGAGGGGGGGGATGTGTGGGGACTTTAACTGTCCACTATGTCAAATTGGTGATAATAAGCAGTTTGAAGCTATGTCCTGTCCCTGTGACGCCTGCTCAGGACGAGGCGTCGGACAGGACCTTGAAGCAGGATGTGTCTGTCAGGGAGGTAAATCACCGTTGTGATGGGGGTGGCAAACATTACGGCCAGCTTTATCGACACCGACTGCTCTGACACATCCAAAAGTGGCCCAATAAATTTTGCGGGCTGGCGGTGGCGTGACGGGCGCACGCGAGGGCGCGGTGGCGTTACAGCGCTGCCGCAAATGTTTGTTTGACCTCCTTTACTGGTGCTTGGGCGCGTCTGGACACAAGAGACGCTGCTCGTCTTGACAAAGATATGTGGAGATGATTTTGTCGTCGGTTTTGCTATGGCTCATGTCACTCGAGCTGGCTCTGGGGATTTTTTTTAAAGGTCCCATATTATACCCTATTTCTCCAAGTTAACCCAGTTCCCTGGTGTCCTAATGAACATGTCTGTGACATGCTTTGGTCAAAATACCATAAGGATGAAGCACCACAGCAGTTCAATCACCCTGCCAAAACAGCCCTGTTCAGAACACTCCGTTTAGTAGTATCTCTTTAGGTCCACCTTAAATAAAGTAAAATGAAACTTGAGGAACAGGAAATGACATCAGCCACAGAGGCTACTGGGAGCTAACAGCAGTTGGCATTTGGAAAAGTGATCATTTGCAGGCTCCAGCAGGCACATTGCCATCATATATAACATGTATCAACTGGACAGATAAATCCTCTGAGGCTGGAAGTTTGTGCAGAACTCTGTGCTGCAACGTGGAAACCAAGAATAGAACTTTTCGTGGACCGTTGCACTCGCCAGCAACATTGCGTGTTTTATCTCCTGTACTTAGACTGAGGAGGACCACAAAAACATGAGTGAGTCATCTTTTTTCACACTGATAGGATCTCTAGAGTTCCAAATATAAGGATTTAAATGATTAAAAAGTTGATTTTGCATAATATGTCCCCTCTAAACTAGTCCCAACACGACACCTGGATTGTGGCGCTAACTTGTACGCGCCTGTGCGGGGCGCTGTAATGTTCTCGGATTGCTTCAGTTGG